>NW_017671982.1:56858-214377 GCF_001879085.1 Nicotiana attenuata
CATATATATATATATATATATATATATATATATATATATATATATATATATATATATATATATATTAGAACATTATTTACTATCATGCTAACTAAATAATCTTTGGATGTAAGTAATACAAATTTAATCAGTTTTGTCATTCCTTTGGAATCTTCTTTTTCTTGTTGGTTCTTTATCTGTTTGTAATTGTAGGCTTAGAACAATATTACCTTGGATGTAACTCCATTTTATTTTTTGGTAATTGATTGATGTTTTATTTTTGCCCGACAATAAATGTTCCCAACTATTGTTTGATCTATTTTATTTCTCTTATATGTTGGATGTCATTTTATTTATCATGTTTTGCTTTTTGGTAATTCATTGATGTGTTGTTTTTGACAGGTAATTATGATTTTCAATTGATGTTGTTATTTATTGTTTCATTCTTTTTTGGGATCTAGAAGTGAACTTCCTATTTGATTTCTAATGATATGAATTTTCTTGAAGTGAGAGCACGTTTCCATTGATTATTGAACCAAAAAAAAAAATGTTTTCATTGTATTATAATTTTTTATATTAATTATCTTCCATTTCTTTATTTTGAAATAATTAATACTTCTCATTTCCTCTATTTTGGAATATATATAACTGTATTATAATTGTAGTCAAATAGTCTTGTGGGTCATTACAAATTTATTTTTAGTTTTATGATCTTATCTCTTTTATTTTACTCACGAGAGATTTTCTTTTACACATAAGAAATCTATCTTTTACAAATAAAAGATCTAAAAAATAATTTCTTAATTTCAACTGAAAAAAGCCATGAAGGCCCATTTCTATGTATTTTATTGACGAGTGTAAGCAGAAACTTAGCTTGAATGTGGTGGAGATGGAACTAAGAGGTAAAGGTGCCGTCATGTTCTTTTGGTTAAATTGGAAGTGACTGAAAAATGATGTGAGAAAAATTCTTGGATTTACTACTAATTAGTTGCTTCTCGGAAGATTGTGAAGGAAATGTGTTGCAAACAGGCAATGTACGTAATTATGTTCCTTTTCCCCAATTTTTAGTTTCTTTGCTTTTCGTTTTATTTTATTTTAGGGTAAACTTTACATAAAAGTAATTGGGCTCCCTACTTTTCAACTTTATAGCCCATATTTCAATTACAACCGAGTAGCCCAAAAATAACAGGCCCATATCCGAAAAAGGGGCGTTATTTTCGTTTTTTGGGATTCCTAAACGGGATTTTTGTCTCTTTCAGCGGGATTTTCTCTCATTCTTTCCATTCTTCTTCCCCAAATCTATAAAAACGCGATCTTACACTCAATGCAACTCAAAAAATCTAGAAATTCTTCTTCATATCGAATTAACAGCAAATCAAACACGAAAAGTGAATTTTTTTTGCTGCAATCAGCGATATTTTCATTTTTGCTGCAATTTTGATTTCAGCTTTTTGTTCGATGGAGCTTTATCCAGTTTACGTTCTTCATAGTGGTGAATGGGGTGACAACAGGTTTATCAATTACGTCAGCGATTATTTAATAATCGAGTCGACATTCAGCTAATACAATTTAGTTGAAGCAATTTCGAAACAGATTACAGTTGATTCTGAGTTAAATACATTAGAACTTAAGTTTCTCCCAAAGGATGGTTTGCCACCGATCCCGATTTACAACGATACTGGTGTTCAGGTGTATATTGAATTAAAGAAGAAAAACTTGAATTTCACTGAGTATCCGTTGTATGCGAGTATGAAAGAAATTTATGATAATTGTTTGGTTGCTACAAGTTTTAGTTGTTTGGTTTCTACAAGTTCCAGTTGTATAGATAAAGGCAAATCTGTAAATGATATTGAAGATGCATCCACAATTGATAGCATTGAGATTATGCCTGATATCGAATTTATTGAAAACACCGATTATGATTTAATAGATAATATATTAAACGAATTGCTTGGGGAGGATCAAGTTTATAAAGATAAAGAGACAGTTGTCAGTATGATGAAAAACTTGGTTGTACGAGAGAAGTTCCAATTCAAGGTGAAGAGATCAAGTGCAACAAGGTATGGCAATAGTTGTATATTTTGTTATATGTATGTATAAATATGTATAAAGTAGTATATATTTGTATAGAGGTATTAAATTAGTATATATCTGGTTATGTTTTTGAAACAAGTGTATTTAGAAGTTGATGATCTTTAATCCTAGGTATCACCTTATGTGTGTGGATGACAATTGTGCTTGGAGTTTCAAATCTTCTACCGTTTATAAGGAAAACATATTCAAGGTGAGAAGTTACAATAATAATCACACATGCGGTTATGGTGAAAGATACTTAATACAACGTCAAACTACTTCGGGTGTAATTGCTAGTATAGTCAAGGATAAGTATGTTAATCCAAAAAAAAGTTTACACCTCAAATGATATAATAGAGGACATACAAAAGCAACACGGGGTTGTAGTGTGTCATGACTCAAATCCTCCCTTCGTGAGATATCGTGTCGGCACCTAGTCTCAACGACTAGGTAAGCCTAACATTGCAGAATAATGAAATGAGAACATAAATTTATCAACTAACTGTAACAGATAATTTAACAACTGATATAAGTACCGCTCGGCATATACAATAACCACTCTCGAATATACACAAAATCTCCCAAGACCCGGAACACCGTAAGTCAAAAACTTCTAAGATTTATCTATCTGTTCTATACATCAGTACTAGAATAAGCAAAAGAGAACAACATAAGAAGGGATAGAAGGGGACTCCGAGGTCTGCGGACGCGGGCAGATATACCTTGAAGTCTCCGGAACAGCAACAACGATGCGACTAAAAGCGAGGCTGGTAGGAGGTACCTGGACCTGCACACAAAAGCATGTGCAAAAGAGTAGCATGAGTATACCACAACGGTATCCAGTAAGTGCCAAGCCTAACCTCGGTCGAATAGTGATGAGGTCAGGTCAGGGCCCTACTGGTATATATGTATATATAATAAGACGGAACAAAATATCACAATAAATTAAAAGATTGAAATTTAACCAGAAGGATAACTGTACAGTACATAGAAATAATAACAGGGGATCTCCCGAGATACCGTCTCGTAGTTCCAAACATAAATGTGTAGGGGGAGATCTCCCGGAATATCGTTCCGTAGTCCCAAAGTAAATATGCATGAGGATCTCCCAGGATACCGTCCCGTAGTCCCAAAGTAAATATGTATGGAAACTCCCGGGATACCGTCCCGTAGTCCCAAAGTAAATATGCAGGGGGGGTCTCCCGGGATACCATTCTATAGTCCCAAAGTAAATATGCAAGGGGAACTCCCGGAATACCGTCCCATAGTCCCAAAGTAAATATGCAGGGGGATCTCCCGGGATACCGTCCCGTTGTCCCAAAGTAAATATGCAAAGAGATCTCCCGGAATTCGTCCCGTTGTCTCAAAGTAAATATGCAGGGGGATCTCCCGAATACCCTCTCGTAGTACCAAAAATAAATACACATCTCGAACAATGGAATAACAGCTACAACACGAAATCCTACAATTTAGACTAAGTACAAGTCAAGGAATAAGCAGTAAATCTACTACGCATGCTGCACAGAGTTCAGATAAGTATTTAAGACACGTAGACATGCTATTCTAGGCTTAACAGGATAATTACACATGCTAGTATAACTCAGTTAAAGTGAAACAGGTTATTACTATGTGAAAAACGGAGTTTTACAACAAATAGCCCATGTATGCACTCGTCACTTCACGTAAACGGTGCTCACATGTCACAACAGTACCAAATCCTAAGGGGAGTTTCCCCACACAAGGTCAGGCAAGCCACTTACCTCGAACCGAGCTCAATTAATCGATAACAATGTCTTTTTCACGAATATCCAACTTTGAATGGCCCGAATCTAGCGAAAAGAAATTACATATTATAAATATAACTATAAGAAACTAATTTAATTAATAAAATTAAAGCTAATCAAGAAATTAAAAAATCGCCCCAATAATTCTCCCCGGGTCCACATCTCATAATCCGGTAAAAGTACAAAATATGAACACCCATTCACTCACGAGTTCACTCGTACCAAAATTATCCAAATCCGATGTCAAAATTCCAGTCAAAATCCAAAATTTTAGTTGAAGAACTTCTTCCCAATTTTTCTAAATTATCAACCCAAATCCGAAATTAAACGTTGAATTAATAATAGATTAGTGGGATATAATCAAAATTAAGTGTAGAACATTAACCCAATCGATGTCTCTGAAAATCCCTCAAAATCTCGTCCAAGTCCGAGCTCCCAAACTCAAGTTTTATAAAATAGCCAAACCCTCGTTTTTGAAATTTTATATTCTGTCCACGTAAATCCTTCTTCGCGAACGCAAGCCACACCCTCGCATTCGCGTATAACAAAATTCCACTGACCAAAATTCCTCCTTCGCGAACGCGAGGGACCTCTTGCGAACACGTACCTTTCACTTCCTGATTCTTCCGAACGCGACACCCACTACGTGAACGCATAGAACAAATCCATGGGGTCCCCAACTGCTCCACTTCCTCTACTCGAGCGCGATGCCGTTCTCGCGTTCGCAATGCACTCATCCTCAAACCTTAGCAAATGCGTCCCCGTCTTCACGAACGCGAAACTTCCGCCGGCCTCTCGGATGCCTTACCGATCGCAAGACCTCTTCTCTGAACGCGGTGACGAAAAGTCTGCAACATAAATACCAGAAAATCTGCTATCTTTCACAAGTCCAAAATGATCCGTTAAGCATCCGAAACTCACCCGAGGCCCCCCAGACCTCAACCAAACATACCTACCAGCCCTAAAATACCATACAAACTTAGTCGAGCCCTCAAAATACCTTAAACAACAACAAAAACATGAATCGTCCTCTAATCCACACTTAATGAACTTGAACTTCAAATTTCCACAACCGATGTCGGAACCTATCAAACCATGTCCGATTGACCTCAAATTTTTCACATAAGTCATATTCAACATTACGGACCTACTCCAACTTCTGGAATCAGAATCCAACCCAGATATCAAAAAGTCCACTACCGGTCAAAATCTCCAAAAGATCGACTTTTCTATTTCAAGCCTAAACTAGCTACAGACCTCCAAAACACAATACAGAAACGCCTCTAAGTTCAAAATCACCCAACGGAGCTAACGGAACCGACAGAACTCCATTCCAAAGTTTTATTCACACAGTTCTGACTACTGTCAAAATCCTAAGGCTTAAGTTTCCATTTTAGGGACTAAGCGTCCCAAAACACTCCGAAACCAAAAATAAAACCTCCCGGCAAGTCACATAAGTAGCAAAAGATATGAGGGAAGTAGAAAATAGGGGATCATGGCTATAACTCTCAAAACGACCGGCTACATCCTCCCCCTTTTAAAATAATTATTCATCCTCGAACGAGCATAATGACATACCTAAAGTGGTGAAAAGATGAGGATAATGGCTGCGCATGTCATGCTCGGTCTCCCAAATCACCTCCTCAACCGGCTGACCCCTCTATTGAACCTTTACTGAAGCAATGTTCTTTGACCTCAAATTTCGAACCTACCTGTCCAAAATAGCCACTAGCTCCTCAACATAAGATTGATCCTTGTCCAATAGGACTGAGCTGAAATCCAACACATGAGACGGATCACCGTGATACGTCCGGAGCATAGAAACGTGGAATACCGGATGAACTCCTGCTAGACTAGGATGTAAGGCAAGCTCATAAGCAACCTCCCCAACTCGCTGCAATACCTTAAATGGACCAATGAACCTTGGGCTCAGCTTGAACTTCTTTATGAACCTTATAACGCCCTTCATAGGCAAAACCCGGAGCAAGACCTGCTCTCCAACCATGAATGCAACATCGCGAACCTTCCAATCTGCATAACTCTTCAATCTGGATTGGCTGTACGAAATCTATCCAGAGTCACCTTAACCTTCTCCAATGCATCCTGAACCAAGTTAGTACTCAATAATCTAGCCTCGCCTGGCTCGCACCAACCCAATGGGGACCAACACCATCTTCCATACATAGCCTCATATGATGCCATCTGAAGGCTGGACTGATAACTGTTGTTGTAGGAAAACTCCGCAAGTGTAAAGAACTGATCCCAAGAACCTCCAAACTCCATCACACACACACGAAGCATATCCTCCAGAATCTGAATAGTGCATTTGGACTATCCGTCTGAGGGTGAAATGTTGTGCTCAACTCAACTCGAGTACTTAACTCCTACTGTACGACCCTCTAGAACCGTCAAAGATGATAGATACCGACACGCCATGAAGCCTGACAACTCACAAATATAAACTCGAGCCAGCTGCTCGGAAGAATAAATAGTCATCACAGGAATAAAATTAGCTAACTTAGTTAGCCTATCCATAATTACCCACACTTCATCAAACTTTTGTTGAGTCCGTGGGTGTCCAACAATGAAATCTGTAGTGATCCGCTCCTATTTCCTGATCCGTTCCCATTTCCACTTCGGAATATCTAACTTCTGAAGCAATCCACCTGTCGTTGATGCTCATACTTCATCTGTTGACAATTTAGACACCGGGCTACATATTCCACTATGTCCTTCTTCATCCTCTGATGCCAATAATGTTGCATCAAGTCCTGATACATATTCGTGGCACCTGGATGAATGAAGTACCGCAAGCTGTGAGCCTCCAAAAGAATCAACTCATGCAATATGTCTACATTGGGCACACATAGCTTGCCCTGCATCCTCAATTCACCATCATCACCAATAGTGACCTCCTTAGTATCACCGTGCTGAACCGTGTCCATAAGGATGAGCAGATGAGGGTCATCATACTGACGCTCCCTGATACGATCATAAAAAGAAGACTGAGAAACCATATAATCCAAAACTTGACTTGGATAAGAAATATCCAATCTAACAAACTGTTTAGCCAAGTCCTGAACATCCCAATGCCAAGCTCCCCAAACTCCCCACCCTACGACTCAAGGCATCGGCCACCACATTGGCCTTCCCGAGATGGTACAGAATAGTGATATCATAATCCTTAAACAGCTCTAACCACCTCCACTGACACAAATTGAGATCCTTTTGCTTGAATAAATGTTGCAAACTCCGGTGATCAGTGTAGATCTCACAAGGGTCACCATACAAATAGTGCCGGCAAATCTTCAAGGCATGAACAATAGCTGTTAACTCAAGATAATGGATAGGATAGTTCTTTTCATGCATCTTCAGCTGTCTAGATGCGTAGGAAATCACCCTACGGTCCTGCATCAACACCGTGCCGAGACCAATCTGCGATGCATCACAATAAATAGTATAAGACCCCGAACTTGTAGGAAATACCAATATTGGCGATGTAGTCAAAGCTGTCTTGAGCTCTTGAAAGCTCTCCTCACACTCCTCCGTCCACCTAATCGGAGCACCCTTATGGGTTAGTCTGGTCATAGGTGCTGCAATAGATGAGAATCCCTCAACAAATCGACGATAATATGTCGTCAAACAAAGAAACCTTTGGATCTCCGTAGCTGAGGATGGTCTGGGCCAACTCTGCGTTGCTTCCACCTTCTTCGGGTCCACCTTGATCCCCTCACTCGACTATGTGACCCAAAAATGCCACGAAATCTAACTAGAACTCATATTTTGATAACTTTGCATATAACTTCTTTTCTCTCAAAGTCTGATGTCCTCAGGTGTTGCTCATGATCCTCTTGACTCCGGGAGTACACCAGGATATCATCAATAAATACAATGACGAATGAATCAAGATAGGGTCTAAATACACTATGCATTAAATGCATAAATGCTTATGGGGTGTTGGTCAGCCCAAATGACATCACAAGGAACTCATAATGACCACACCGAGTCCTGAAGCAGTCTTCGGGATATCTGGCTCCCGAATCTTCAAGTGATGAAACCTGAATGCAAGTCAATCTTGGAAAACACTCAGGCACCCTCTAACTAATATAATAGGTCATCAATACGAGGCAAACGATACTTATTCTTCAGTGTAACTTTGTTCAACTGGTGATAATCAATGCACAACATAGAACTATCCTTTTTCTTCACAAACAAGATAGGAGCATCCCAAGGTGACACACTGGGCCAAATGAAGCCCTTATCAAGCAATTCATGTAACTGCTCATTCAACTCCTTCAACTCAGGAGGAGCTATACGATAGGGAGGAATTAAGATGGTCTGAGTGCCCTATAACAAATCAATACCAAAGTCGATATCTCTATCGGGCGGCATGCACAGAAGATCAGCTGGAAATATATCAGGGAAATCCGTCACTACTGGAACTGATGCTACTGTAGGGGTATCAATACTGACATCTCTCACATAAGCTAGACATGCGTCACACCCCTTATCAACCATTCATTGAGATTTAAGAAATGAAATAACTCTATTAGGAGTGTAATCTAAGGTACCTCTCCACTCTAATCGTGGTAAGCCTGGCATAGTCGGCGTCACGGTCTTGGCGTGGCAATCAAGAATAGCATAATGGGGCGACAACTAGTCCATGCCCAAGATAATATCAAAATCTACCATACTGAGCAATAATAATTTGGCTCTGGTCTCAAAACCACTAATAACAACCAAACACAACTGATACACACAGTCAACAACAATAGAATCTCCCACAAGTGTAGACATAGAAACATGGGAACTCATAGAATCACGGGACACGCCCAAATACAGAGCAAAATAAGATGACACATAGGAAAAGTGGAACCTGAATCAAATAAAACCGATATAACTCTATGACATACCATACCTATAATGACTGAGTCAGAAGCAAGTGCCTCTATACGAGCAGGAAGGGCATAGTATCTGGCATGGCCTCCCCCTCTAGGGCGTCCTCCACCTCCTCGACCTCCACCTCGAGCTAGTTGAGCAAGTGGAATACTAGTTGGTGCTATAACCATAGCCCGAGAGCCCAGTGGAGCACGCGGTGCCTGAGAAGTCTGTGGAGGTGCACCCCTCCTAAGTCTAGGGCAATCCCTCACCATATGGCGAGTGTCGCCACGCTCAAAACAAGCTCTGGGAGGGTGTGGTTGTGTGGCTGGATCGGGCCAAGTCTGCTAGACTGACTGCTGAAAGCACCCCGTACAGGATGCACACCTGATAATAGCGGTACATAATAAGGCTCCTGGGTCTAGGAGTAGCTGGAATACCACTAGCAGCTGGAAGAGTTGAATGAACGGGGCGACTCACATAACCCCTACCATGTCGAACTGCAGTTGGGGCACGAGCATCAAAGTAATGGCCAGACTCTCGAGACCTCTTGGCCTCTCTCTCCTCTTTCTCCCGAGCAAGTATGCCATCCACTCTCCTAGTAATACTCATAACCTGTCGATACGAGATATCCATCTCTAACTCCCGGGCCATGCTAGTCCTGATACTAGGATGAGTCCATCAATAAACCGACGGACCCTCTCTTGAACTATGGAAACCAAGGCCAGTTCATGTCTAGCAAAATCACTGAAACGAACTGCATACTCTGACATAGTCATAGCACCCTGGTGCAACTACTCGAACTCGGCGCGCCATGCTTCTCTGAGGCTCTGGAGAACATACTCCCTCAAAAACATATCCGAGAACTGAGTCCATGTAAGTGAAGCTACCTCAGCCGGACTATCCAACTCATAAGCACGCCACCACTAATAGACTCATCCTCTAAGCTGCAATGTAGTGAAAGAAACCCCACTTGTCTCCGCTACGCCCATAGTACGGAGGATACACTGGCACTCCTCAAGAAATCCCTGAGCATCCTCTGACACTAGGCCACTGAAGGTAGGAGGGTGGTACTTTTTTTACCTCTCGAGCCTATGCTGATCCTCCTCAAAAATTGTTGCCCTACCATCGGGCTGAATTGGGGCTATAGGTGGCACCGGTATAACCTCTGGAATCTGATCAACCTAAACCCGCTGCTCTAGGGTGCGGGCCGGGAGTCTGTGCTCTTCCCCGGCCTTAGATGTGGTAGGAGCAAGGAGAATAAACCTTGCATGTGCTAGAGTATTGAACATGCTCATGAACTGTGCAAGGGTATCCTGAAGAGCTGGTGTAGTAGTAGTAGGCATCTCAGGTGCATGCTCTCTGACCGGAGCTACTGGTGGCTACTCTGTGGAAGCTCGTGCGGGTGCTCTAGTTGTACTACGTGGGCATCCTTGGCCTCTACCCCGGCCCCGGCCCCGGCCTCTGGCGGCTCTAGCAGGGGGCGCGGGTACCTGGTCATCTCCGGTTTTACATGTCCTCACCAACTGTGAGAGAATGGAAGACAGAAGTTCAGAATTTTGTAGTAAAAAATATCGCACGACCAGGAAGCAAAAGAAGTGAAATTTTTCCTAACAGTTCCATAGCCTCCCGAAGATAAGTACGTACGTCTCCGTGCCGATCCACAAGACTCTACTAAACTTGCTTGTGACTTACAACACCTATGAACCTAAATCTCTGATACAAACTTTTCACGACCCAAATCCTCCCTCAGTGAGATGTCATTACGGCACCTAGTCTTTACGACTAGGTAAGCCTAACATTGCGGAATAATGAAATGAGAACATAAATTTATCAATTAACTGTAACAGATAATTTAACAACTGTTATAAGTGTCGCTCAGTATATAAAATAACCACTCTCGAATATATACAAAATCTCCCAAGATACGGAACACCGTAAGTCACAAGCTTCTAAGATTTATCTATATATCAGTACTAGAAGAAGTAAAAGAGGAACAACATAAGAAATGATAGAAGGGGAATTCGAGGTCTGCGGACGCAGGCAAATATACCTTGAAGTCTCCGGAACAGCATCAATGGTGCGACTAAAAGCGAGGCTGGTAGGAGGCACCTGGATCTACACACGAAAACATGTGCAAAAGAGTTGCATGAGTACACCACAACGGTACCTAGTAACTGCCAAGCCCAACCTCGGTAGAATAGTGATGAGGTCAGGTCAGGGCCCTACAAGTGTGTGTGTGTGTGTGTGTATATATATATATATATATAAAATAAGACGGAACAAAATATCACAGTAAAATAAAAGATTGAAATTTAACGAGAAGGAAATCACAAAAGGATAATTGTACAGTACATAGAAATAGCAACAGGGGATCTCCCAATATATCGTCTCGTACTCCCTAACATAAATGTGCATGGGGAGATCTCCCGGAATACCATGTCGTAGTCTGAAAGTAAATATGCAGGGGATATAGCATCCCTTAGTCCCAAAGTAAAATAGTAATATACAGGGGGATCTCCCGGGATACTGTCCTGTAGTCCCAAAGTAAATATGCAAGGGTATATCCCGGGATATCATCCCGTAATCCCAAAGTAAATATGCAGGGTGATCTCTCTGGATATCGTCCCGTAGTCCCAAATTAAACATGTAGAGGGATCTCCCGGGATAACATCTTGTAGTCCCAGACTAAATATTCAGGGGGATCTCCTGGGATACCGTTGTGAAGTAGGGTTTTTGACCGCTTATTTGCTCTTTTTTACTTGCGTTTTAGCTCAAAAATGCTTAAAGGTATTCCCGAAAACTAATTGTTACACCCCATGTTTTCGTACGTGAAAGTATGCCATAAGTAAATTGATGGAAGCTCGAAAATGAGATGTCACATCCCGCATTTTCGTATGTTAATGTTTCGTCGTAAGTTAATCGACGTAAGTTTGGGAATGAGATTATTTTGAGATTATAAGCATTATGCTATTTCAAACAAGTGATGAGTAAATTCGTGAAGGTGAGAGGGTAAGCAAATCGAAGAAAATAAATTTCATCAAAGTTTGATATTTTGGGATAAAATACGGCCCGGGCTAAAATACCCGGTATTTATGGACTAGTATCATACGAGGTACCGCATGACCATGATAGTAAGGTATATAAAGTATGTTGAAAGTGAGTAGTATTTTAAGTAATTTGACATAATTCTTAATTATGTAAATTAATTATAGGGATAATTGTGGTATTGAGTTGGATTACGTGGATGATGATCCTTTTTGGGGCTGCCACATGGCATTAAGCCAAGCCAAAATGGCACCAATGGGCATGATGAGTCATAAGACATAAATGTCCTTGTTTACACGTAAGATCCATTGGATAACTACCTTGGTTTGGTTCTTTATTTGATAATATAACTTAGAGAATAGGAAAAAGTTATGGCACTTTAGAAGGAATCTTGACTAAGCCATAAAAGTCTCAAATACACAAATATATGGAATGGAAAACGTGATTGCTTCAGCAAGAAAAGCCATCCAAAATTGTGATAAAATTCAAAAAAATGGAGATGCTTTACATCTACCAAGTAATGATCTTCAGCAAAGGAATACATGCGAAGTTATACAACGTAATAGTAACCGATTTTGCAATTCTAAGGGAGCCCGATATAATCTTTCTCAAGAATATCATACGGTTTTTTTTCCTACTTCGATCCACTGTTATTTGTTTTATCACAAAAGTCGTGCATTAGAGGGAATATCAAGAGAATCAGCTCAGGTATGTTAAGGTTATCCCTTATTTTCTTTTGGCATGATCCATACGATACAAACGAAACGAGCAAATTCATAACTTACATAAATGACTCCATTCATAGAAATGCTAGATATTTTTATGTTCTTGATTCCCCATGTGTCTTATTATTCTATCATATGTTCATGGGTCTTAGAAAATATGTAAATTGGTAATGTTTATTTCATGATATTAATCAAAAGGTAAAATGGTCTCTTGACACTCCAAAAGATTTTATTGACGTACTTCTCATGCATTGCATTCATTTATACATGTGTATTGACCCATGACCAGATGGCGTTATATACGCGTATATATGTATATGGGATATGGAAGGTTACGGCATTATATACACACCACCACCTGATCAGCTGGTATACGTTGATAATTTTGCCCATAGTGGTCGAGATAATATGATGGGATGCCCTCAGAGACTTGATGATGTTATGTACACATATACCTATGCATGGTATGACATTTATATGCATATGCATGACATTTTAAATATTAAATGATTCACATAGCTATTCAGACTTACATGTACTCCATATTTCTCTCATGACTTTTATTTACTGATTTTCATTCCTTACATACTTAGTATATTATTGGAACTAACGTCCCTTCGCCTAGGGATGCTGTGTTTTATGCCCGCAGGTCCCGATAGACAGGTTGAGATTCCTCCAAGTAGGTTGCCAGCTCAGTGGAAGGTGTTGGTGCGCTATATTTGCTTCGGAGTTTCTTGTTTGGTCAGTATGCTTTGGACATGTATCGATTTGTATGTTTTGGCCCTGTCTCGGCCTTATGATGTTATGTACGTATAGCGGCTTGTTGATATATGTCATGTATATAAAACATTGTATGGATTTGTCGGCATATGTTCAATGTACGAATGATCATTTTGGCCTTATAGGCCCGTACGTCATATGTATAAGTTTTTATGTCATGTTGGGTCGTTCTATGTCAAGTATTTCCACATGTTTATTTTGGTTATCTGATGATAACCTTTCCAACTCATTTACCCATGATAATGTAATAAGAAAGATACATTATGTTGGTACTCGGTTGAGTAAGGTACCGGGTGCCCATCGCGGCCCATCAATTTGGGTCGTGACAAAAGTGTTATCAGAGCAGTTCTATCCTAGGGAGTCTATAAGTCATGTTTAGTAGAGTCTTGTTTATGGGTGTGTTGTGCACCGCACTTATAAGTAGGAGGTAGGACTGTCACTCTCTCTTCTTACTCTATATCGTGTGGTAGAGCTCATTTGTAAGAACTAACTTTCCTAAACTCTATCTTATTTATAATACGACGATGCCTACATCTAGAAAGATGGTTGGTAAGGGATTGAATGTGGTTGTGGAAGAATTGAGTTAGAGGAACTCGATTTTGCATCATGCTTATGATGAGTAAATATAAGGTCTCCAGCTAACATGTGGGGTACTAAGACGTGTGAGCTTCTTGATAAGGATCCATAAGGCAAGAATATCTATCCACTCTTACGGTAAAAAGGAATAAGAGATTCAGAAGCTAGATACAAGTTTCAACAATTAAAAGAAGCAAGGTAAAGAAGGGTATGAGGTACCCAGTTAATGAAGATTAACAATATTTACAATTCAAGCAGAGAAATATAAGCATTTTGAGTTACCTTCAATTGTAACATAGGTATGTACAATTGGCCACACCCATCTTAGTTATGCTCCATGGGAGCCAACTGATATAGTTTAAGAGAAGGACGGGATATCAAGATCCAGTTGGGGTTAAAGTAACCCAAAATGTTAGTTGGATTGTTAGTGTTAGCTAACATTTTTGAAGGATATTACAAACGTGGTAATAATTCTCCTCGTGAGACACCCATATGGTGCATTCTAGAACAATACAGCTAGATATGAATACTAGAGTGTTCAAAACAAAAAAAAAATTACAAAGACAGGCACTGGAATCCTAGAAGGGATAAATATTACCTTAGTATGGCTCCCATCCCTAGTAGAGAGAGAATGTTAGGCAACCCTAAGAGCTTGTGGATGGATCAAGGGGAACTAAAAGCAAAAGAATGTCTTGTTGAAGTTTTCAGAATAAAGTGATAGACAAAAATGTTAGCAGGGAAGTAAGAAGAGAGATAATGAAGCATTATGAGTAAGATTTGATACATGGATGACAACAGTAGAAAAAGAAGAAGATAGTATTACAGAGTCTATAGTCAAGTAAAGGAAGAGGCGATATGTGACAGGCCTTGAGACAACAAAAGAGCATAGGCCATAAATTCATATCCTCATTTCGAGAAATAAGTTCGTGACTCTAACGTGATTACTAGAAGAAAAAATTAGACCCCAGGGTAATAGAATTAGTATGGGCTGGTGAACAAGATAAACAAAATATGAACTAAGGACTGAGTGATTTGATAATAGTCAATATCATGAGAATTTCAGAGATTGCGTTCCGACGATAATTGAATGGACGACAAAAGAATAACCTTTAAAGGTCATTCAGGAAGACGATTCCCAAAAGCAAGCAATGGGAGTAAAGTAGCTTAAGGGACTGTATGTGCCAATTACACTAAGTGTCACCCTCGCGAGTAAGGAATTTTGTTGTCCTTGGTACAGAAGGGTTTCTGCAAGGCGAGTAAGGGTCATCGATGATGTGAAAAGACACCAAAGATGAAGAGGTAAAACATCTATAGGTAGATTGTTGTAACGCTAAATTTTAGTACTCTCCTAAAGGGGGAAATATGGAGTGATGTGGCATGCAGTCAGAATTAAGTGGTTCTAGTAATCATGGAATGGTAAAGGAAGAATGCAGTAAAAACGAAAAAAGAATGAGATTACACTTATTCAACTCTTACGTATATGCTATGATTCAGAACATTAAGCATGCACGACGCCAAGGAGGAGAGGTAAGGGTTCTATCCCGGGATGTTATTGATAAATAAGCCAATGGGAGATGTAATTTAAGACACATGAAATAACCCAAGAAATATTACACAGAATATTGATATGAGAATGAGCCAACAAGTAGTTAGTAGTTGATTCAGGAAGAGCCTAGTTATGTCTAGACAAGAGAATACAGATAAATCAATAGATCGTCCAAGATAAACATAGTGAACCCCAACATGGGAATTCATTCTCGCAGATATGACATCGTGACCCTTGAGAAATATTCAGATAGGAGTTGGGGTAGTTAAAGTTACCATATAAATGTTACGGGAATAAAAGAGAGTGCCACTAGGAAGAAAGTCAAAATATCAATTCAGAAGCAATCCTAAAATCACAGGGGCGTGGAGGTAAGTAACTACGGATCATTATAGGCGAGGAAGAACATCAAATATTCTGTCGAGTATACGATGTAATAATCTCGCAACTTTACAAGAGTCGGAGGATCCTCCCTAAGTACTACAATGAAAGACTAGCTGAGGAAATAAGGGAGAAGGCTTCAACCTAAACATAGTAACTTGAATAAGAAATGGTCTTGCAGTAGCAGTCTCACTACAACGTTGTATGCACTCCATAAGAAAGTGGTCTGGTACCTGTCGTGGCTAATGAGTGGGAAGTGAAACCAAACGTTATGGTTAAAATTATATGAGTTGCACAAAAAGAATTCCGGGATGCGTGGGAACTAAGATAAGCTAAGTATGCATGCAACAAGGGGCAGAAAGACCAGGAAAAGTAATTACTTACGTTTAAAGAAAGCTGAGATGGAACGAAAGGAATTATTCGATCAATGATCCAGAGTTAGTTACGTTATGAACTCACTTAAGATTTCGGAGTATTATCCACGCAACATATATATTGACATTCATACAACTGTAGAAGACTCCGATATAACGGCGTTATATACGCACCACCACTTGATCAGCTAGTATATGTTGATGATTTTGCCCACAGTGGCCGAGATGATATGATGCGATGCCCTCAAAGTCTTGATGATGTTATGTACACATGCACGGAATGGAATTTATATGCATATTAATGACATTTTAAATATTAAATGATTCACAGTGTTATTCAAACTTATATGTCGAGTCTTTTACTCTATATTGCTCTCATGACTTTTATTTACTGATTTTCGTTCCTTACATACTCGGTATATTATTTGTACTAACATCTCTTTGCCTGGGGATTCTACGTTCATGTCCGCAAGTCCCGATAGATAGGTTGAGAGTCCTCCATGTAGGCTATCAGCTCAGCAGAAGGTGTTGGTGCGCTCCATTTGCTCCAGAGTTCCTTTTTTGGTCAGTATGTTTTAGACATGTATCGATTGGCATGTCTGGGCCGTGTCCCGTCCTTATGATGTTTATGTACTCGTAGAGGCTTGTAGACATATGTCATGTATATAAAAGATTGTATGGCAACATTTCGAGATGAGATTCTTGCATTCAAGCAAGAACGCAATGAGCCATTGCACGAGATTTGGGAAATATATCGTACCATGGATAAAGAGTGCCCGAATAATGATATGACCGAGGCCATGATCTAACAAACCTTCTATATAGGGATAAATACAACAAATCAATGTGTGGTTAATCATCTCGCTGGTGGGAACTACATGAACACGCCTTATGCCGAAGCTTGTGAAATTCTTGATGAGATGGAGGATACCTTACCGGCATGGCAAAGTAGAGCCAATGTTCCGCAAGGTGACCCTATTGTTATTCACCTACACAAGGAACTATATGATCATGGGAAAGCTATTGCAGAGTTGACAACTACAGTGAACCAATTGGCCAAAGCTCAGCTTCAGTAAGTTCAAGGGCCGAAACAAGTGAATGCGATGGAAGGTGTAAATATGATGATGAACAAGAGACGGCAACATAAATGCAAAGCCGTCCGAAAAAATTCATGCAAGATGATAGTGGTTATGATCAAGGTGATTTATTCAACGAGCAAGAAGAAGAAGTTCAATATGTCAACAATTATCAAGGCCAAAAAAACAATGCTCAAGGACAAAATCAACAACAATAGCGATCGCAAGGAAATTGGAACAACCAAGGCCACCAAGGCAATAGGAGTGGTGGTAACAATAATCAAAGAAATTGGAATAATCAAGGTAACCACGGCAATTGGGGATGTAATCATCAAGGAAATTAGGGTGGCAACAATCAAAGCAATTGGGGAGGCAATAATCAAGGAGGGTAGAATAACAACAACAACCGGGGGTCGGGTTTTCAAAGGCCCCCGATGTTCCAACAACCTACCAATCCACACCCTATCCTTCTCAAGGTCCGAGCTCTTCTAACAATGAGATGGGTAGAACTGAGAATATGCTTAAACGGATGATGGAGAAGAATGCCAACTCTGATGCTCAATTAGCCTCTCACAACACTTCTATTTGCAATTTGGAGGTCAATTAGGCCAAATCTCGCAAGCTTTGAACACTCGTCCTAAGGGGTCACTACCTAGTGATACGGTGGTGAACACGAAGGGTGGGAATAATACGGGACATACTATGGCCGTGACTACTAGAGGTGGAAGAGTGGAGATGCAAACACTTCAAATTAAAGAAGAGTTATGGATGAAGATGTTGTACTTCGAGAAGATGAAATCCCAAGCAATGTGGTTCAAGCTAATGAAGAAGTGAGAATTGATATTGATGAAAGTGTGGAGAAGATTCAAGAATAAGTGAACCCGTCTAGGGAACAAGTGATTGATATACTTAAATCGGTAATGCCAAAGGCTAAGGCACCAATGCCAAGGCCTCCTTCTCCATACCCTCAAAGGCTTGCAAAGAAAAATAGTGACAACCAATTCAAAAAGTTTATTGATATGATGAAGAGTTTGTCGATTAATGTGTCGTTGGTTGAGGCATTGGAACAAATGCCGGGATATGAAAAATTCATGAAGGAATTGGTAACCAAGAAGATATTGATGAATTGTGATACAATCAAGATGACACATCAAGTGAGTGTTATTGTGCACTCAATGGCTCCTAAGTTGGAAGATCCAGGCGCTTTCACAATCCCTTGCTTTATTGGGAGTGCCAACTTTGCCAAAGCATTATGTGATCTTGGGGCGAGTGTCAACTTGATGCCCTATTCGGTGTTCAAAACTTTGGGAATTGGAAAAGTAAGACCCACATCCATGAGGTTGCAAATGGCGGATCGAACAATGAAGAGGCATTTGGGTATTATTGATGATGTGTTGATTCGTGTTGAAAAGTTCATCCTCCCGGTGGACTTTGTGATCCTTGATTGTGAAATGGACTATGAGGTGTCCATCATTTTGGGTATACCTTTCCTTGATATGGGGAAGGCTCTTATTGATGTGGAAGCCGGTGAGCTCACTTTCTGGGTGGGTGACAAAAAGGTGATCTTCTGTGTGTGCAAATCTATGAGGCAACCGAATAGTAATGAATTTTGTTCGTTCGTAGATTTGGTGACAGATGTGATTATTGATGATGTAAGTGCCACAGTGAATGTTAAGGATAATTTGGAAGACGTTTTGCTCAATCTTGATGATGTTGAGGAGAAAGAAAGCTATGTAGAGTGTGTGAATGCATTACAAGGCGTAGGGTCGTACGCTTTTGATCCTCGCAAGCTATCTTTGGATCTTAAAAACCAGAAGACTCTTCCAACAAAGCCCTCAATCCAGGAGCCTCCCACTTTGGAGTTAAAGCCATTGCCTCTACATCTCAAGTATGAATTCCTTGGCCCTTCTTCTACTTTACCGGTTATCCTTTCTTCTTGCTTGACTAATATGCACGTAGAGTCCACATTGGAGGTGCTAAAAAGGAGGAAAAGAGCAATCGGTTGGACATTGGCGGATATCTGGGGCATAAGCCCTGCCTTTTGCATGCAAAAGATTATTTTGGAGGAGGGTGCCAAACCCTCAATTGAACATCAAATGAGGCTAAATGAAGCAATGCAAGATGTGTTAAAGAAGGAGATAATCAAGTAGTTGGATGTCGGGGTTGTTTACCCCATTTCCTATAGCTCGTGGACCTCTCCGGTGCAATGTTGTCCCAAAGAAATGGGGCATGACTATGGTAACAAATGACAAGAATGAATTGATCCCAACAAGAATGGTCACCAGGTAGAGAGTGTGCATGGACTATAGGAAGTTCAACAAAGTCACTCACAAAGATCATTTCCCGCTTCCATTTCTTTATCAAATGCTTGATAGGTTGGTCGGGCGTGCTTTTTATTGCTTCCTAGATGGATACTCCGGTTACAATCAAATCCTTATTGCTCCCGAGGACAAAGAGAAGACCACTTTGACTCGTCCCTATGGTACTTTTGCATTCTCGCGGATGCCATTTGGTTTGTGTAATGCACCGGTAATGTTTCAACGGTGTATGATGGCTATTTTCACCAACATGGTGGAGGATACTCTTGAGGTCTTTATGGATGATTTTTTTGTGGTTTGGAATTTATTTGAATATTGTTTGAACAATTTGGATAGGGTATTGCATAGATGTGAGGAAACGAATTTAGTGTTGAATTGGGAGAAGTGTCACTTCATGGTCAAGGAAGGCATTGTCCTCGGCAGGTCCACAAGGCCAAGATTGAGGTGATCTCCAAACTCCCACCCCCTACATCTGTGAAGGGAGTGAGGAGCTTCTTGGGTCATGCGGGTTTCTATCGCTGATTCATCAAAGAATTTTCTAAGGTGGTAAACCCATTGTGCAAACTTTTGGAGAAGGATGCCAAGTTCCATTTCAATGAAGATTGTATGAAGGCAATCGAATTGCTTAAGTTCAAGTTGACTACTACTCATATTATCACCATACCGGATTGAGGCTTTCCTTTTGAGATCATGTGTGACGCTAATGATGTGGCGGTTGGAGCGGTGTTGGGACAAAGAGTCAACAAAATCTTCCATCCGATCTACTATGCTATCAAGACTATGAATGATGCCCAAGTCAACTACACAGTAAACGAAAAAGAGCTACTTCCTATTATTTTTGCTATGGAGAAGTTCTGCCCGGGTTTGATGGGTACAAAGGTGATTGTTCATACCGACCATATGGCGCTTCGATATTTGATCAGCAAGAAAGATTCTAAGGCAAGATTAATGTGGTGGGTGCTTCTATTGTAAGAGTTTGATCTCGAGATTCAAGACCGCAAGTGTAGTGAAAATCAAGTGGCGGACCACTTTTCCCAATTGGAGGAAGAGGGGAGGACACATGACGGCCTTGAGATCAATGATTCATTTCCCGACGAGCAACTCCTAGATGTTTTAATGACCGGGATGCCATGATTTGCCGATTTAGCCAACTATCTTGTGAGCGACATTGTACCGAATGAGTTCTCTTCAAACCAAAGGAAGAAGCTCGAACATGGATTGCTTTGACTATTATTGGGATGAGCCATATCTTTTCGGGATATGTACTGATGGTGTAATCCGAAAATGTGTGCCTGAGGAAGCAAATGGGAATTATTGAGGCTTGCCACTCTTCACCTTATGATGGTCACCATGGTGGAGAGAGAATGGCAACAAAAGTGTTGTGTTGTGGATTTTATTGGCCTACTCTATACAAGGATGCTAGTGAGCTTGTCAAACGTTGTGAGGAATGCCAAAGGGCCGGTGGGATTTCTAAGTATAATGAGATGTCGCTCACCACCATCTTGAATATTAATATCTTTGATCTTTAGGGTATTGATTTCATGGACCGTTCGTGAGCTCTTGTGGGAACACTTACGTTTTGGTAGCTATGGACTATGTGTCAAAATGGGTTGAATCTGTGGCTTTACCCAACAACGAATCTCAAAGTGTGGTGTCATTTCTGAAGAAGAACATCTTTACATGGTTTGGTACTCCAAGGGCTATTAGTAGTGATGGGGGTTCGTATTTTTGCAATCGGGCTTTTGATACCTTACTCACCAAGTTTGGTGTCACTCACAGAGTATCGCCCCCTACCATCCTCAAGCACGCGGACAAGTTGAAGTCTCCAACCGAGAGATCAAAAGTATTCTATCAAAGACTGTGAATGCCAACCGGGCGGATTGGTCAAGAAAACTTGGGCTTATAGGACGTCCTAAAGAAGCCAATTGGGATGTATCCATATAGATTAGTGTTTGGGAAGGCATTTCATCTTCTGGTAGAACTTGAGCATAAGTCCATGTGGGCTTTGAAAAAGCTGAACCTTGAATGGGATGTTGCTGCAAACTTAAAGGTGGCCCAATTGAATGAGCTTGATGAATTCCGGTATCATGCCTACACAAGCTCGTCCCTCTACAACGAGAAGATGAAGTACCTCTATGACAAGTACATCCACAACAAGGAGTTTAAAGAAGGTGATCTTGTGCTAGTGTTCAATTCTCGGTTAGTTTCCGGGCAAGTTGAAGTCAAATTTGAAGTGGTGAATATAACCCCGTTTAGTGCTCTAGATTTTAAAAATTAGAATGATGAGGTGTTTAGAGTTAATGGGCACCAGGTTAAACATTATCTTGGCAAGGTTGATGATGGCCACATTGTGGCAATTCTTCATTTCAAGCGATTGGTAATCTGTGTCGTGTCGCGACGTTAAATCAGGCGCTTCTTGGGAGGAAACCCATGTGTCTTTTTCTTTATCTTGTTTTTCTTCTTTAGATTAGATAGGCTTTATTTTGGACTAACTAGTTTTGAAGTGCAGGAATGGGTGTGCATTGCAGAGACTCTGCAAGAAAAATTTGCTTAAGTGTCACAAAAGTGTGGACCGTACCAGAATTATGCGGACTCCATAATCACTCTGCGGCAGCACAATTCTGTGTGCGGTCGTACATTTGAAAGACCAAAAGTGCATGCTCTCTAAAGTTTGGCCTGTCTGAGTTCCTTAACAATTTGCGGTCGCACACAAAATTATGCGGTCCGCATAAATTCTCCGACCGCACTCACTTTCATGCGGACCGCATAACTTCTTCTCAAGAACAGGTAAGGAGTGCGGACCGCACTCAAAATTGTGTAGCTGCACTCAGGAACTTCTGGGCCCGACGGGTCAACCTATAAATAGGGCTTTTCAATACTTTTCACACTTTACACTCTATAAACACTCCATCCCTAAGAAAACACAGTGCATTCCCTACTAATTATCAAACTTCAAGCATTGCATCCTGTAGATTCTCACCTGCATCCTTCACTACTGGTATGTTAATTTCCTCTTCAGATTTTTCCTCTATTTCTTAGTTTTGTTCTTTGATCTAGGGTTAATTTCATGCCTAATAATGTCCATAGTTAGTCATTCTTTCTTATTATCATATGGGTAGCATCTTAAATGTTAATTGGGTCTTGGGTAAGTAATAATCATGTTTAATTGCTCAAAACTTGGGTAATCTACGAGAAAATTGCATGAATCCTGGTTTACTGCCGATTATTTTCAAATTATGAAGCCACACGCATTTTTGTGCGGACCGCAATTCTTTAACTCAGGACTTCTGTATGCTTAAATTGTGTAGACCGCACTCAAAAATATGTTTTCCGCAATGAAATTATGTAGTTTGCAGCAAATTTTTGTGGTTTGCACTGATGAAAGATCAGAGATCCAAGTATTCTGAACCTGGGCCTATGTGGCCTCAATCAATATTGTGCGGTCTACACTTTTGGTTGTGCGTCCGCACTCACTTTTTTGCGGTCCGCACTGCCTCTTCTGAGTCTGTTTTACTACAACTATCAAGCATGCATCTGAGCTTCAATTATAACTAATTTCTAGTACTTATGTGTTACAGGCAATGGTTAGATCACGGGAAATAGGAGATTCATCCAAAGGGAAGGCAGAACCCTCCCGAGGCCGAGGTCGAGGCAAGAGTAACCTGCCACTTGCCATCCAAAGAGAAATAAGCAAGAAAGCTACAGCCAACAAAGTTCCCGAACTCTCCAAGACCAGTGAGTATCTCCCATCTGGGGAAGCTTCTGAGGGTAACTTTGTGCAAGCACAGTCGGAAGCCCAATCACAACAAGTCCCAGGTAGATTCCACCTTGTAGATGAGTCATCTTCTGATGCTAGCTCTTCTGAAGGTTTGGAAGAAGGTAGCTAAGACTCTAAGCCCTCTTCCTTACATGACCCGGCTTCTCCAATCAATATTGACGATGATGATGATGTCTCGGACGACGGTAGAGGGGGTGATACTACAGTGGGAGGTTTAGAAAGGTCGAGGAGAATGGAGATGTGCAAAGACAAGTTCGTCAGTTTGACTTCCTTCAATAGATTTAGAGAGTGTTGGTCCTAGAAATCGCTCACCCTTGAGCGCCAATTTTTTATGAAGGATTAGACAAGAACAACCCCAATGTCCTCGACAGTTCCAGGAGAGAAAATGATGGAAATGGTTCACCCAAAGCATCCTCTATGTAAATGAGCACTTGATTAAGGAATTTTAGGCCTATGTAGCTCACATTAAGAAGGGTACCAAGATAACCAAAGTAAGAAACCTTAAAATTCGTTTTGAATCCTGTGCCTTAAAATCATATGTGGGATTTGAAGAAGTGGAGGCAGTGCAATACTTGGAGAAGCTGGCTATGGGTGATGCAACTCGTACGTGGCTAGTTGAGATTTTGGCTATTCGAGGATCCACACCTCCGTGCTTACAGCAGGGGTTCCTATAGTCCACGCCACCTTAAACTTTGAAGCAAAAGGGTGGCAGACAATTGTGTGCAGACGTATTGATCCATGCCTCAATGAGAACAACCTCCCAATTCCCTATGCAGTCTTGGTGGCCTCAATTATGGCTTGGTACCTGATTAATATGGGTGCTATCATGTCCACCACCATCACTTTACTGTCTAAAAAGATGAAAGATCCTACCTGTACCCGAACTTTCTCATAGAATACTTCAAAGATCAAAAGGTGGAGTCAAGGCACTATGATATAGAAGTTAAGGCTAAGAAGCCTTTCTCATGGTACCACCTATAGGGAAGGGACAACTCGAAGTTCAAGGGTAAGGCAACTACCTCCGCTGGCTAGTCTGAGGAGCCAACGGTAGTAGTTACTAATTCAGCTGTCGAGCCTTCCACATCAGTCGGTCCATCCACCGGGACAACAGTCATGTCACCTTCATCTTCTAGAAGACCAGCTTTATTATCAGTTCTATTATCAGTGCCAACCTCAACTACTTATCCTCAAACTGCGCTGCGAGTCTCCCAGACATTGGCGAGTCTCAAGAACTGGATGCAGACAGCTACTTCAAAGCTGTCTGACATATCCTGTGTTGTTGCAGCACAGTCAGCAGCCCCAACAGAGCCACATGTACCTCCATCAGTAGAGGAAACATTGAAAAATATTCTGGACAACCAGAAGACTATAATGACTACAGTGGTGGCACACGGGAAAGCCATTGAGGATTTGGGCAAACAGGTCAAGAAGATGCGGAAGTCTCAAGCATCGAAGAGATCAGTGGACAAGTTGAGAAAAGAGGTCGCCAAAATTACATCTGTTGGAGATCTACTATTAGACCTACTCATGGAGTCAGCAATCCGAGCAGCACAGGCAGTACCAGCAGTACCCGAGGCACCAGAGGCAGCAGTCGGCTAGTCTGAGGAGCCGGTTGCAATTGCCCACACCGCTGAGGAGATGATCCATATGCTCAGCAACCATGTAGTCCCTCAGCCAGGTGATGATGAGATACAGCTAGAGGAGACCGAGGGTGCTACGAATCCCATGCAGACTGAGACCACATAGGGAGTTCTCTTAACTATCTACCCTTTCCCTATTCTTATTTTTGTTAAGCATTGGGGACAATATTTATTTTTATATGGGGGGGGGGGGGGGTCTATTTTGTTTGATTTATATTGACATTTGGCATGTAATACCTCTTATAATATTTTTCTTTTATCTTTATTTTCCCTTTGGTATGTATATATTTTTTCCCTTTATTTGATGTATATATTTATTCCCCTTATGTATATATTGATTTTCTTCCGGCTTGTATATTCATTATCTTGGCTTTTCGTAGTTTATTTCGTAGCTTCTTTAGTTAGTCTTTCTTAGTAGTATAACTTCTTATTTACTCTAGTAGCTTCTTTTTTATTTGTTGGCTCCTTTTTTTTCGTTCGAGTGAACAATTAGCCTTTTGTTTTCTTAATGTCACGGTTCTTTCCAAAGGTGGATTTTATGTGAACCGGGTGGCTCTTCCCAATGATGGATGGCGTGACAACCTTCTTAAGGGATTGAGTCTATTTTTTTATGTTTAGGCAAATATAGTAGTATCGAATAAAAGGGTATCAAGCATGCTTCTCTTGGTACCAACACATTTACCTATGACCTTATGGTTAAAAATAAAGTTGTTGGCAAAAAATAGCTCTAGTTGTCACCTTTTGACTCTTGTGTTGACTTAAATAGTCATCGAGTGGTTTAGTAGAGCCATTTGTGATTCTCAACCCAGAATTGTGCGGCAGCAAAGATAGAACTTGTCAAGCCAAGTCTATTTGTGCGTACCACACACATTATTGTGCGGCCGCACAACCTCTGCTGGGGCATTTTTGTCAAATATTTTCAGCCTAGTATAAATAGAACTTTTTGTCATTTCTAGGTTAACTTTAGTTTTGGGAGAGTACCTAAGCCATTTTCTTTACTGTTTTGAGTAATATTGTACTAGATTAGCTTCTAAACATTAGATTTTCTTTATCTAATCAATTATTATGCATTCTATCTTAATTTATTCTTGTATTTCTTTATTTTTCATAAGTAGCTAAATTTCTAGCTAGGGTTGTGACCCAACCCTAGTGTGGGTACTTAATGAGTGTTTGATTTAGGGTTAGTGATATTTAGCCTTGTTCATGCTTGAATTCAAGAATTAATGGTTGCAAACATTGATTCATGCCTATTTGACTTAGTCTCTACTTGAGAAAGAGAGACTAAGTCTAGGAAAACTTGGCTAACAACAAATTAGGGTGAACTCAAGAAATTGATAGCCCCAACTAAAGGGTCAAATCTAGAGATAGTAAGACTCGACTTGAGCATATATCACTTGTTTTGTGCAATACCCATTTGGACTTGAGAAAGCTAAACTGGCAAAATCACTCAAACTATCGAGAGGTATAGAATGGGTAATTATGTGTGACTGCTATATTAGAACCCCGACTAATCAAATTTGCCCTAGAATTTACAACCCATTAGGTAACCACCTAGGTGGAAGTCACGGCCCTAGATCTTTTATCATTTGAAGAACAACCAAAGTCAAAAATATTGTCTTCTAGTTTTATAACTGCACTCAATAGCTCAAAGTAGAAATAGAAACAACAAACAAGAATGTGAAAGTGTAAGCTGAAGCACATCATACAATTACACTAAATATATACTAAGTCCCAATTCTAACTCCTTATGGATTTGACCCCGACTCGCGTTGGGTTTTATTATTTGCTTTAACCGCCTCACTACCTATATTTGTGGTGTGAGTTTGGGCGACATCAACCGTCTCGTAGTCCCAAAATAAATACACAACTCAAACAATAGAATAACAGCTACAATATGAAATCCTACAGTTTAGACTAAGTATAAGTCAAGGAATAAGCTGGAAATCCACTAAGCATGATGCACGGAGTTCAGATAAATATTTAAGATACATAGACATGTTATTCTAGGCTAAACAGGATAATTACACATGCTAGTATAACTCAGTTAAAGTTAAACAAGTTATTACTCAGTGAAAAATGGAGGTTTACAACAAATAGCCCGTGTACGCACTCGTCACTTCATGTACACGACGCACACATATCACAACAGTACCAAATCCTAAGGGGAGTTCCCCCCACAGAAGGTCAGGCAAGCCATTACCTGAACCAAGCTCAATCAATCGATTAAAATGCCTTTTCCTACGAATATCCTACTTTGAATGGCCCGAATCTAGCTAAAAGCAATTACATATCATAAATATAACTATAAGAAACAAATCTAATTAATAAAATTAAGGCTTAAGCAATAAATTAGAAAATCACCCCAAAAGTCTCCCCAGGCCCACATCTCAAAATCGGGTAAAAGTCACAAAATATGAACACTCATTCACTCACGAGTCCACTCGTACTAAAATTATTCAAATCCGATGTCAAAATCCCAATCAAGAGACAAAATCTTAGTTGAAGAACTTCTTCCCATTTTCCCCAAATTTTCAACCCAAATCCGAAATTAATGATAGATTAGTGGGATATAATCAAAATCAAGTGTAGAATCATTACCCAATCGATGTCTCTGAAAATCCCTCAAATCTCGTCCAAATCCGAGCTCCCAAACTCAAGTTTTGATAAAATGGCCAAACCCTTGTTTTTGAAATTTTATATTCTGCCCAAGTGAATCCTTCTTCGCGAACGCGGCCACACCCTCGCGTTCGCATATAACAAAATCCCACTGACCAAAATTCCTCCTTCGTGAATGCAATGGACCTCTTGCGAATGCGTACCTTTTACTTCCTGATGCTTCGCGAGCGCGAAACCCACTACGAACGCGTAGAACATATCCTTGGAGTCCCCATATGCTCCACTTCTTCTACGCGAACGCGATGCCCTTCTCGCGTTCGCGATGCACTGATCCTCATACCTTAGCGAACGCGTCCCCATATTCACGAATGCGAAGAACAACTTCAACTGGCCTCTTAGATGCTTTACACGATCGCGAGACCTCTCGTGCGAACGTGATGAAGAAATGTCTGCAACAAAAATACCAGAAAATCTGCTATCTTCCACAAGTCCAAAATGATTTGTTAAGCATTCGAAACTCACCCGAGGTCCCCCGGACCTCAACCAAACATACATAATAGTACTAAAACACCATAAAACTTATTCGATCCCTCAAAACACCTCAAACAACAACAAAAACACGAATCACCCTCCAATCCAAACTTAATGAACTTGAACTGCAAATTTCCACAACCGATGTCGGAACATATCAAACCACGTCTGATTGACCTCAAATTTTGCACACAAGTCATATTCAACATTACAGACCTACTCTAACTTCCAAAATCGGAATCCGACCCGGATATCAAAAAGCCCACTACCGCTCAAAATCTCTAAAAATTTGACTTTATTCATTTCAAGCCTAAATTAGCTATAGACCTCCAAAACACAATTCGAACACGCCCCTAAGTCCAAAATCACCCAATGGAGCCAACGGAACCGACGAAACTCCATTTTGGAGTGTCTTCATACAGTTCCGACGACGATAAAAATCCTAAGGCTTAAGCTTCCGTTTTATGGACTAAGTGTCCCAAAACACTCCGAAACCAAAAACATAACCTCCCGGTAAGTCGCATAAGCAGCAAAGATACAGGGGAAGCAGAAAATAGGAGATTAGGGCTATAACTCTCAAAACGACTGGTCGGGTCGTTACAAAATGAGCTACATGAAAGCATGGAGAGCTAAAGAGATAGCAATGGGAATTATAAGAGGGAATCAGATCGATTCATATAAGGAGTTGCTGAGGTATTTGTATATGTTGGAGCATACAAATCCGGGAACGGTTACAAAGTTGCACAAATCATAAGATGGATGCTCTCTTTACGCATATGTTTCGCTATATGCATCTATCAAGGGTTGGGAGCATTGTAGACCGATAATGGTTATTGAAGGAAGTTTCCTTAAAGCGGCATATAAGGGTACCGTATTGGCTGCTTGCACATAGGATGGAGCTGGTGAGTTGACTGCATCTACCTTGTTTTTCAGTTTGTATAATGTTGTAGTTTCATGTATAAATGTGTATATAATTTCACAGTTGTTGTTTTTATAAGATTTGCAGTATGTATAAAGTTATATATTCGTGTATAACAGTATATACGATTTGTATAATTTTCTGAATCCTAATATCTACTTTGTATAAACAGGAAAAATCATTCCACTTGCATATGCAATTGTAGATTCAGAGAATAACAAATCTTGGGAGTGGTTCTTCGTCCCGATAAAGGGTACTTTTGGTGTTAGGGAAGGGATGTGTATAGTTTCAAATAGAAATAAAAGCATCTTCAATGCCACAAAAGTTGTGTACCTAGAAGTTCCACATTATATTTGCATGTTTCACTTGTGGCAGAATGTCAAGCGCACATTCAAGAAATATCACAAACAATTGAAGGATATCTTCTTAGCTTTGGATAGAGCTTACACGATAGAGAAGTTTGACTACCATATGACAGACATGTGCTAAATTAATCTAAGGGTATAGACTTACTTGTTCGAAATTGACTAATAAAGGTGGTCTAGGTCATACTCCAAAGTGAAAAGGTTGATAGTAATGACTTCAAATATTGCAGAGTCAATTAATGCAACAAACAAAGATGCTAGAGAGCTACCAATAATGCGATTGCTGGATTACATGACAAATTTGCTACAACAGTAGAACAACAAAAATAGAAAAAGTGGAATGGATACATCTACAAAGCTTGGCAGAAAGGATAAACTCCGTCGGGAAAATCTGATTACATCGGAGGAAATGACAGTAAAACAAATCAAATATAATAATGCATGACATTGCTGGCTTGCATTTTACTATTTGTATATAGATGTATAACTCTGTATAATAATGTATAATGTGCTTTAACTTTTTTTTAAAAAAAACTTTTGCAGGTGAGGCCTGCTACGGAGCAGTTATATACTATGCTTGAAGGGGTAAGGTGAAACATAGTGTGCCTTGAAGAGGGAACATGCAGCTGCGGCAGATTTCAAATGGATGAACTTTCGTGTCCGCATGCTTGGGCGGTTTTGAAGAACCAGTAGCTAAAACCTGGCCATTATTGCTCTTTTTACTACAAGAAGGACAACCTCCTTAAAACTTATGAATTTCCAGTGAATCCGATTCCAGATGAGAGTTTATGGGTAATCCCAACTGAGGTGCTGGAAGATGTTGTCCTACCACCTAAAGGGAGAAGAAATGCAGGAAGGCCAAGAAAGGAAAGACTCAAACCGGCTTCAGAGAAAGAGTATAAGAGAGTTTTCATGTTCTGTGTGTGGACAAAGTGGTCACAATGGAAAAACATATAGGAATCGACCAAAATAAATAGTTGGAAACATACCACTTTCTATTACATATGTTGTCATGTTGAGTAGTTAAGTTTCACAAACAATAGAGTTACAAATGTTGAGTAGTTAAGTTTCACAAACAATTGAGTTACAAATGTCAATAAAGAATAAAATTTACACTATATGTTGCAATTATGTTAAATGTGTTTCATTATACATGTTTGGATTATCCAATAATTGTCACGACCTAAACCGATGGGTCGCGGTGAGCACCCGGTACCTTACTTAATTGATTACCAATATAACGTATCTTTTCATGTCATACTATCATAGATAATTGAGCCAGAAGGCTGCCATGAGATAAGTAGGATATAACATGTAATACCAATTTATGCATAAGACATAAGGGCCTATAAGACCAAAATAACCACTCGTATACTTAACATAAGACGACAAGGCCAGATAATCTTTTACATACAGGACATCTGTCTACAAGCCTCTAATAATACGTAATTTTCTTAAAGGTCGAGACAAAGTCCCGCCATACCAAACAATACATGTCTAAATCATTGTGACGACCCGGCCAATCGTCTTATGAGTTACCACTCTATTTTCCCTATTTCTACTTCTTATTGCCTTATTTATTGGTTCTATGTGTGATCGGGTTGGTTGGCTCGGGTTTGGAAAGGTTTTGGTAAGGTTTGAGACACTTAGTCTCTTTTGAGGAAGCTTAAGTTGAAAAGGACAACTGGATGTTGACTTATGTGTTAGAGGGCTCGGATGTGAGTTCCGACAGTTTGGATAGCTTCGAGAGCTGATTTGAGACTTGGGAGCATGATCGGAATGTGTTTTGGAGGTCCGGAGTAGATTTAGGCTTGAATTGGCGAAAGTGGAATTTTGGCATTTTTCGGTTGATAGGTGAGATTTTGATACAGGTTCGGAATGGAATTTCAAGAGTTACAGTAGTTCTGTTGTGTCATTTGGGATGTGTATACAAAATTTCAGGTCATTCGGACGTGGTTTGGTAGACTTTTTTTTATCAAAAGCGGGATTCGGAAGATTTTAGAACCTTAGGCTTGAATCCGATGTGTTTTGGTTGATTTGATCTTGTTGAGGTGTTTTGAAGATTGTTATAAGTTTGGATGGTAGTATAAGTCTTGTTGGTGTTTTTGGTTGAGGTCCCGGGGGCCTCGGGGTGATTTCGGATGGTTGACGGAAGGTTTGGAGTTGAGTTTGAGAGATGAAGCCATTTTATTGTTGTCATAATCGCATCTGCGGTTGAAGGATCGCAGGTGCGACCCCGCAGATGCGGCAAACCAGTCATAGAAGTGAAAGAGCCTAGGGATTGCAGGAACTGCAGAAGCAGTTGAGGAACCGCACCTGCGATGGCGCATCGCAAATGCGGATTGTGGTCGAGTAAGTGAAAACCACAGATGCGGTGCCTTGGTCCGCAGAAGAGGTACCGCAGATGCGGTGGATGGACCGCAGGTGCGAAAAGTCTGGGTCAGAATGTATATAATTCTTCCTTCACAATTTTCAGAGGGTTTCACCATTTTTAAACGCGAATTCTGGAGTTTTGGGCGATTTTGAAGAGAGAATTCAAGGAGACTCCATTGAGGTAAGTTTTTGGATCATGAAAACTCGTTCCTATAGTATCATTTCACGGATTAGAGTTGTAATTAGGGGAAATTAAGGGTTAAACATGGAGGAAACTAGGGCTTGGAAACTTAGGCCTTTGATTGAGGATTTGAAGGACCATTTATGGTCGGATTTCAGAACTTTTGATATGTATGAACTAGTGGGGAGATAAGGAATCTAATGATGTAAATTTTATCGAATTCCGAAACGTAGGACCGGGGGACGGGTTTGAATAATTTCGGGATTTATGTTGTAATTTGATTATTTTCGCATGAGCTTCGTTCCCTTAGCATATTTTGACGTCGTGATTCTATTTTTGGATAAATTCGATGCGAGTTGAGGCCGATTCAAGGGGCACAGGCATCGCGGGCTAGAGATTGGACCGGATTGAGGTGAGTAATGATTGTAAATGTTGTCCTGAGAGTATGAAACCCCGGATAGCACATCGTTGTGCTATATTGAGGTGACGCACACGCCAGATGACGAGCATAGGGGCGTGCACCGTTGGGGATTGTGACTTAGTCCATCCCGAATGACTTTTTACCGCGTATTTGATTGAAAAACTATTTGCTATCATCATGTTTTGGGTGGAATACCATATTGGGACTCGTGCGAACTATTTGGACCCTTAGGGGATATTTACTGATATTTCCTCACTGTATTGACTTTATGCTTGTACTCAGTCATGTTATATACTACTGTTTTCATAACTCAGCCATGTCTACTCTGTTTTAATACATTAAATGATATTTTAAATGATAATTGGGCTAAGCATCATGTTTTACTGTTGTCCAAGTGGCTTATGAGATTCTGACTAAGTAAGGCTGGGGGTCTGTGTTGTGAGGATGCACTGATTATGATTATGAGGCCGAAAGCCTGAGATTGTACGCCACGAGGTGGCTTGTTGATTATGAGGCCGAGGGCCTGAGATTGTACGCCACGAGATGGCTTGATATTGCGCTTGGGCCGTAACGGGCCCCTCCAGGAGTCTGCACACCCCCAGTGAGCGCGGGTACCCATTGTGATGTGAGATGCAGCCCGAGGGGCTGGTGTTGTTCTATGATATTACCCAAGGGGTGGATTTTTGTTGACATTGTGCCCAAGTGGCAGTTCTTTATGTGTTTATCTTTCCTAGTTGCCTGTCATTTACTTGCTTAATTATTAAAAGGGCATTTTCAAGAAGCTTAAACTGAACTAAAGTGACTTCACATATTTCCATTGTTTCATTGTTTTTACTGGTTTTTACTGCTTCTTTATAGCCTGTTGGTGTGCCTTTACGTGAATTCTTATTACTCAGACTGCATTTATTTTTATTACTCACTAAGTTGGAGTACTCACTTTACTCCCTGCACCTCGTGTGCAGATTCAGGCGCATCAGGTCCTGCTTGCGAGGGTTGAGAGATCTTCCAGCAGATTCCGGAGATTCACTAGGTAACTGCCCGGTGATTCGCAGCCCAGTGCTTCTCCCTCTATCTTACTTCCTTCTGTTTTAGTTATGTGATAGTTGAGTAAACATTTTCAGACTTGTACTATTGTTATAGATGCTTATGACTATTGACACCCCGATGTCGGGCTATGTCTATTCCGCAATTGTACTGTTTCACCTTATTTTTATGTTTATTATGATGTTAAAGACTTAATTCGTATTATCTTAATTGCTTAAAATGAATTGGGAGTGTATCGGATGGCCTTGTCTTCACGCGAGGCGCTATCACGACCGGGTCTGGGTTTTAGGGTCGTGACAAGTTGGTATTAGAGCTTGGGTTACATAGGTCTCACGAGTCATGAGCATGTTTAGTAGAGTCTCGCGGATCGGTACAGAGACATATGTATTTATCCTCGAGAGGCTGCAGAACCTTTAGGAAAAACTTCATATTCTTGAAATTCTTGTCGTGCGAATCTGTTGATCCGAGTACTAAACTTCTATTATTCTATTCTCTCACAGATGGTGAGGACACGCGCTACCAGTCAGGATGGACGACCACTAGTACCACCAGCTGTGGCCACTAGAGGCCGAGGACGCGGTCGTAGTCGCGGTAGTGGTAGGGGTGTGGCGCGTACAGCATCTAGGGCATCACATGCAGATTTACCAGCTACCCCAGCTCAGGATTAGGTCCCATTTGTGGACACTCCAGCAGCACTAGCTTAGGCACCAGTTGTGCCCATTGTGATTCCGGTCTTTAGGAGGCCTTGGCTCAGATTCTATCGGTATGCACTGGCCTAGCTCATGCGGTTTCAGTTACTACAGCCGCAACTACTTCTCAGGCCGGGGGAGGCAATCAGACTCCCACTGCTCGCACACCTGAGTAGGTCGTGCAGGGACTTCAGACACCGGGGGCACATCCAGCCTAGATGGTTGTAGCTGTTCAGGACTATGTAGCTCCTGCCATGCCAGAGGACGAGCATCGCAGGTTGGAGAGGTTTGGTAGACTTCAGCCTCCGACCTTCAGTGGTGCAGAGGGCGAGAATGCCCAGGGTTTCTTAGACAGGTGTCAGCGGATTTTTCGCAAAGCGGGTATTCTAGAGACCAACGGGTCACTTTCACTACCTTTCAGTTTTCTGGTGCTGCCTTCACTTGATGGGAGGCGTATGAGAGGCGTAGGCCTGTTGGTGCAACACCCCTTACCTGAAAGCAGTTCTCCGTTCTCTTTATGGAGAAGTATGTACCACAGTCTCGCAGAGAAGAGTTGTGCAGGAAGTTTGAGTGGTTGCGTCAGGGGGAGATGACTGTGACGCAGTATGAGATGAGGTTTTCAAAGTTAGCTCATCATGTTATTTGGTTGGTTCCGACAGATAGAGAGAGGATTAGGAGGTTTGTTGATGGCCTCACTTATCAGCTTTGGTTCCGACAAATGTATTCTCTGGTGCTACATTTGAGGAGGTTGTAGACATCGCTCGAGAGATTGAATCAGTGCGTCACTAGGAGCGAGATGAGAGGGAGGACAAGAGGCCTCGAGGATCTAGTAGTTATAGTGGTACTCCCTCGGGAGGTCAGTTTCAGCACGGCAGAGGCCGTCCATTCAAGCATGCTCAGCCAGCTCGCCCAGGTTATCGTGGGGCGTCATCGGGTCATGGTTCTCACAGTTCTCATCAGGGCTAGTCATCAATTAGTGACCTTCCAGCTTAGAGTCTGTCCCGTGCTCCATCAGTTTAGGGCTCTTCTATGCCAGGTGCATCTGCTAGTCATTCTGATGCTAAGGGTTCCCTTCAATCCCCATCTCTTGCACCCGGGAGTTGCTATGAGTGTGAAGAGATGGGTCATATGTGGAGGAAGTGTCCTCATCATCTTGCGGGTTCATCTTAGCAGAGGGGTCAGCCGTCGGCTTCAACACCAGTTGCTTCACCACTACCCACCCACCCAGCTAGGGGTGGAGGTCCGTCCGCTAGTGGTCGCCCTAGAGGAGGAGGTCGATCAGGTGGTGGTCAGGCCCATTTTTATGCACTTCTAGCTAGACCCGGTGCCATTGCTTCTGATGTTGTTATTACAGGTATTGTTTTAGTCTGTCGCAGAGATGCCTCTGTATTATTTGATCCCGGTTCCACTTATTCTTATGTGTCATCATACTTTACTCGTTATTTGGATACGCCTTGTGAGTCTCTTGTTTCATCTGTTCATGTATCTACTCCGGTGGGCGATACTATTGTTGTAGACCGTATTTACTGGTCATGTGTTGTGACTATTGGGGGTCTGGAGACCCGAGTGGATCTATTATTGTTACGTATGGTAGACTTCGATATTATTTTGGGCATGGATTGGCTATCTACGTGTCGTGCTATTTTGGACTGTCATGCTAAGACACTGACTTTGGCTATGCCGGGTGTGCCACAGATTGAGTGGCGAGGTTCGACTGATTATGTTCCCAGTAGGGTAATTTCATTCTTGTAGGCCTAGTGTATGGTTGGGAAGGGTTATCTTTCATATCTAGCCTTTGTGGGGGATGTCGGTATAGAGACTCCCAATATTGATTCTGTTCCAGTTGTGAGGGATTTCCCCGATGTGTTTCCTGCAGAGCTACCGGGCATGCCGCCGGATAGGGATATTGATTTTGGTATTGATCTAGTGCCGGGCACTCATCCCATTTTTATTCCGCCGTATTGTATGGCACAAGCAGAGTTGAAGGAGTTAAAGGAGCAGCTTCAGGAACTCCTTGATAAGGGGTTCATTCGGCCTAGTGTGTCACTTTGGGGTGTGTCGTTTCTATTTATGAAGAAGAAGGATGGTACTATGAGGATGTGCATTGATTACAGGCAGTTGAACAAAGTAACAATTAAGAACAAGTATCAATTGCCTCGTATCGATGATTTTTTTGACCAGCTTCAGGGAGCGATAGTGTTCTCCAAGATTGATCTCCGTTCAGGTTATCACCGGCTGAAGATCAGGGACTCGGATATTCTTAAGACAACTTTCAGGACCAGATATGGTCATTATGAGTTCTTGATGATGTCTTTTGGGCTGACCAATGCCCCAGCAACGTTCATGCATTTGATGAACAGCGTGTTCTGGCCATATCTCGACTCGTTTGTCATAGTCTTCATTGATGATATTCTGGTATACTCGCGTAGTCAGGAGGAGCACACGGAGCATTTAAGAGTTGTGTTGCAGATATTGAGGGAGGAGAATCTTTATGCAAAGTTCTCCAAGTGTGAGTTTTGGCTCGGTTCAGTGGCATTCTTAGGGAACATGGTGTCCAGTGAGGGTATTTAGGTTGATCCAAAGAAGATAGAGGCGGTTCAGAGTTGGCCCAAACTGTCCTCAACCACAGAGATTCGCAGTTTTCTTGGTTTGGTGGGTTATTATCGCCGGTTTGTTCAGGGATTTTCATCTATCGCATCGCCCTTGACCAAGTTGACTTAGAAGGGTGCTTCATTTATATGGTCGGATGAGTGTGAGGAGAGCTTTCAGAAGCTCAAGACTGCCTTGACCACAGCTCTAGTGTTAGTTTTGTCATTAGCTTCAGGTTCATACACCGTGTATTGTGATGCTTCGAGAATTGGTATTGGTTGTGTATTGGTGTAGGAGGGTAGAGTTATTGATTATGCTTCTCGTTAGGTGAATCCCTATGAGAAGAACTACCCTGTCCATGATTTGGAGTCGGCTGCTATTGTGCACGCGTTGAAGATTTGGAGGCATTATTTGTATGGTGTGTCTTGTGAGGTATTTACTAGTCATCGTAGCCTCCAGCAGTTGTTCAAGCAGAAAGATCTTAATTTGAGACAGCGGAGGTGGTTGGAGTTGCTGAAGGATTATGATATTACTATTTTGTACCATCCGGGGTAGGCCAATGTGGTGGCCGATGCGTTGAGCCAAAAAACGGTGAGTATGGGGAGTTTTGCATATATTCCAGTTGGGGAGAGACCTCTTGCAGTTGATGTTCAGGCCTTGGTCAATCGGTTCGTGAGGTTAGATATTTAGGAGCCCAGTCGGGTATTGGCTTGTGTAATTTCTCGTTCTTCTTTATATGTTCGCATCAGAGAGCGCCATTCAGATGATCCTCATTTGCTTGTCCTTAAGGACAAAGTTTAGCACGATGATGCCAGAGATGTGACTATTGGTGATGATGGGGTGTTGAGAATGCAGGGCCGGATTTGTGTGCCCAGTGTGGATGGGCTTTGGGAGTTGATTTTGGAGAAGGCCCACAGCTCGCGGTATTCCATTCATCTGGGTGCCGCGAAGATGTATCAAGATCTGAGACATCATTATTAGTGGAGGAGAATGAAGAAAGACATTGTGGTATTTGTAGCTCGGTGTCTCAATTGTCAGCAGGTGAAATATGAGCATTAGAGAGCGGTGGCTTGCTTCAGCGGATGGATATTCCTGAGTGGAAGTGGGAGCGGATCACTATAGACTTTGTAGTTGGACTCCCACGGACTTTGAAGAAGTTCGATGCTATTTGGGTGATTGTGGATCGGCTGACCAAGTCTGCGCACTTCATTCCTGTATGTACTACCTATTCTTCAGAGCGCTTGGCAGAGATCTATATCCGGGAGATTGTTCGTTTGCATGGTGTCCTAGTTTCCATTATTTCAGATAGGGGGCGCTCAGTTCACTTCACAGTTTTAGAGGTCTGTGCAGCGAGAGTTGGGTACTCAGATTGAGTTGAGCACAGCTTTTCACCCTCAGACGGACGGACAATCCAAGCATACTATTCAGATATTGGAGGACATGGTGTGTGCTTGTGTCATTGATTTCGGAGGGTCATGGGATTAGTTTATACCGCTTGCATAGTTTGCTTATAACAACAGCTACCACTCGAGTATTCAGATTGCTCCATATGAGGGTTTGTATGGGAGGCGGTGTAGATCTCCAATTGGTTGGTTTGAGCCGGGTGAGGCTAGGCTATTGGGGCAAATTTGGTGCAGAATGCTTTAGATAAGGTGAAGGTGATTCAGGAGAGGCTTCATACATCGCAGTCCAGACAAAAGAGTTATGCAGACAGGAAGGTTCGGGATGTGTCCTACATGGTTGGTGAAAAGGTTCTGTTGAAGGTTTCGGCCATGAAGGGTGTTATGAGATTTGGGAAGAAGGGTAAATTGAGTCCTCGGTTCATTGGGCCTTTTGAGGTACTTCGGAGAATTGAGGATGTGGCTTATGAGCTTGCTTTTCCACCCAGCTTGTCGAGTGTGCATCCGGTATTTCATGTTTCTATGCTCCGGAAGTATATTGGGGATCCGTCTCATGTTCTGGATTTCATCATGATTTAGTTATACGGTGATTTGACTTATGATGTGAGGCCAGCAGCTATTTTGGAGTGTCAGGTTCTAAAGTTGAGGTCAAAGGATATAGCTTCAGTGAAAGTGCAATGGAGAGGTCGGCCCGTGGAGGAGGCAACCTAGGAGACCGAGGCGGAGCATATATCCTCACCTATTTAAGGCTTCAGGTATGTTTCTTGAATCGTTCGAGGATGAACGTTTGTTTAAGAGGGGGAGGATCTGACGACCCGGTCAGTCATCTCATGAGTTACCGCTCCATTTTTCCCATTTCTGCTTCTTATTGCCTTGTTTATCGGTTCTATGTGTGATCGGGTTGGTTGGCTCGGGTTCGAAAAGGTTTTGGTAAGGTTTGAGACACTTAGTCTCTTTTGAGGAAGCTTAAGTTGAAAAAATCAACCGGATGTTGACATATGTGTTAGAGGGATCGGAAGTGAGTTCCAACGGTTCAGAAGCTTTGGGAGGTGATTTGATAAGGTTTGAGACACTTAGTCTCTTTTGAGGAAGCTTAAGTTGAAAAGGTCAACCGTATGATGACTTATGTGTTAGAGGGATCGGATGTGAGTTCCAATGGTTCGGATAGCTTCGGGAGGTGATTTGAAACTTAGGAGCATGATCTGAATGTGTTTTGGAGGTCCGGGATAGATTTAGGCTTGAATTGGCGAAAGTGGAACTTTGGCATTTTCCGGTTGATATGTGAGATTTTGATATAGGGTTCGGAATGGGATTCCGAGAGTTGTAGTAGTTCCATTGTGTCATTTGGGATGTGTGTGCAAAACTTTAGGTCATTCGGACGTTGTTTGGTAGACTTTTTGATCAAAAGCGGAATTCGGAAGATTTTAGAACCTTAGGCTTGAATCCGATGTGTTTTGGTTGATTTTATGTTGTTTGAGGTGTTTTGAATATCGGTATAAGTTTGGATGGTAGTATAAGTCTTGTTGGTGTTTTTGATTGGGGTCTCGGGGGCCTCGGGGTGATTTCGGATGGTTGACGAAAGGTTTGGAGTTGAGTTTGAGAGCTGAAGCCATTTCGTTGTTGTCATAACCGCATCTGCGGTTGAAGGATCGCAGATGCGGGAGACCAGTCGTAGAAGCGGAAGAGCCCGGGGATGGCAGGAACCGCAGAAGCGGTTGAGGAACAGCACCTGCGATGGCGCAGGTGCAGATGGTGCATCGCAGATGCGGATTGTGTTCGAGTAAGTTAAAATCGCATATGCAGTGCCTTGGACTGCAGAAGTGGTACCGCAGATGCGGTGGATGGACCGCAGGTGCAAAAAGCCTGGGTCAGAATGTATATAATTTTTCCTTCACGATTTTCAGAGGGTTTCACCATTTTTAAACGCGAATTCTGGAGTTTTGGGCGATTTTGAAGAGAGAATTCAAGGAGACTCCATTGAGGTAAGGTTTTGGATCATGAAAACTCGTTCCTATATTATCATTTCACGGATTAGAGCTGTAATTAGGGGAAATTAAGGGTTAAACATAGAGGAAACTAGGGCTTGGAAACTTAGGCCTTTGATTGAGGATTTGAAGGACCATTTGTGGTCGGATTTCAGAATTTTTGAAATGTATGAGCTCGTGGGGAGATAAGGAATCTAATGATGTAAATTTTATCAAATTCCAAGACGTGGGCCCGAGGGTCAGGTTTGAATATTTTCGAGATTTATGTTGTAAATTGATTATTTTCGCATGGGCTTCATTCCCTTAGCATATTTTGATGTCGTAACTATCTTTTTGGATAGATTCGACGCGAGTTGAGGCCGATTCGAGGGGCAAAGGCATCGCGGGTAGAGATTGGACCGAATTGAGGTGTGTAATGATTGTAAAGGTTGTCCTGAGGGTATGAAACCCCAGATTGCACATCGTTGTGCTATATTGAGGTGGCGCACACGCCAGATGACAAGCGTGGGGTCGTGCACTATTGGGGATTATGACTTAGTCCGTCCCGAGTGACTGTTTTACCGCGTATTTGATTGAAAAATTGTTTATTATCATCATGTTTTGGGTGGATTGCCATATTTGGGCCTCGTGCCAACTATTTGGACCCTTAGGGGATATTTACTGATATTTCCTCACTGTATTGACTTTATGCTTGTACTCAGTCATGTTATATACTACTGTTTTCATAACTCAGTAGTGTCTACTCTTTTTAATACATTAAAGGATATTTTAAATGATAATTGGGCCGAGTATCACATTTTACTGTTGCCCGAGTGGCTTATGAGATTCTGACTAAGTAAGGCTGAGGGCCTGTGTTGTGAGGATGCACTGATTATGATTATGAGGCTGGGAGCCTGAGATTGTACGCCATGAGGTGACTTGTTGATTATGAGGCCGAGGGCCTGAGATTGTACGCCACGAGATGGCTTGATATTGCGCTTGAGCCGTAAGGGGGGCCTCCAGGAGTCTGCACACCCCCAGTGAGCGCGGGTACCCATTGTGATGTGAGATGTAGCCCGAGGTGCTGGTGTTGTTCTATGATATTGCTCGAGGGGCAGATTTTTGTTGACTTTGTGCCTGAGGGGCGGTTCTTTATGTGTTTATCTTTCCTAGTTGCCTGTTATTTAATTGCTTAATTGTTAAAAGGGCATTTTCAAGAAGTTTAAACTGAACTAAAGTGACTTCACATATTTCCGCTGTTTCATTGTTTTTATTTCCACTGGTTCATTGTTTTTAATTACTGGTTTTTACTGTTTCTTTATAGCATGTTGGTGTGCCTTTACGTGATTTCTTATTACTCAAACTGCATTTATTTTTATTACTTGCTGAGTTGGAGTACTCACTTTACTCCCTGCACCCCGTATGCAGATTCAGGCGCATCAGGTCCTGCTTGCGAGGGTTGAGAGAGCTTCCAGCAGATTCCGGAGATTCACTAGGTAGGTGCCCGGCGATTCGCAGCCCAGTGCTTCTCCCTCTATCTTACTTCCTTCTATTTTAGTTATGTGATAGTTGAGTAAACATTTTCAGACTTGTAGTATTGTTATAGATGCTCATGACTGGTGACACCCTGATGTCGGGCTATGTCTATTCCGCAATTGTACCGTTTCACCTTACTTTTGTGTTTATTATGATGTTAAAGACTTAATTCGTATTATTTTAATTGCTTAAAATGAATTGGGAGTGTGTCAGCTGGCCTTGTCTTCACGCGAGGCGCCATCACGACCGGTCTGGGTTTTAGGGCCGTGACAATCATACTAACCAAACAAGCAACTCCGAAACAAATGGAGCGCACCAACATCTTCCGCTAAGCTGATAGCTACTTGGAGGGCTCTCGAACTGTCTATCGGGACTTGCGAGCATGAAACGCAACGGCCCCAAGCAAAAGGGACGTCAGTACGAATAATGTACCGAGTATGTAAGGCACATAAATAAGTACATAACAGACACAGAAGAAATATAGAGTAAATGACTTAACCTGTAAGTCTGGAAAACTTTGTAAGTCATGAAATACTTATAGTTTTATGTATATGCGTATGAATGTCATATCTTTCATAGGTACATGTTTCATAACATCATCAGCCTCCGAGGGCGCGCATTATATCATCTCGACCGCTGTGGGCAAATCATCAACGTATACCAGCTGATCAGGTGGTGATGAGTATATAATGCCATAACCTTTCCCATATCCCCTATACATACATACATATATATATATATATATATATATATATATATATATATATATATATATATATATATATATNTATATATATATATATATATATATATAATTTCGTCTGAGTCATGGGTCAATGTGCATGTATAAATGCATGAAATGCATAAGAAATACGTTAATAAGATATTCTCGGAATGCCATAAAACTCAATATGCCTTTCGGATAAACTTGATCAAATAGGTATTTTTCTGAGACCCGTGAATAGACGATAGAATAATAAGACTTATGGGAGGATAAGAACATACACATCTTTAGCATTTCTACGAATAGAGTCATTTATGGAAGTTCTGCATTTTCTCGTTTCGTTCATGTCATATAGATCATGCCAAAAGAAAGAAGGGATAATCTTAACATACCTGGAGTAGGGAAAAATCCGTATGATATTCTTGGAAAAGGTTGCATTGTAATCCTTTAAAATCGCAAAATCTCACGTTGCTACGGTGCTAAGAAATCTTTTTGGAATTGCTTTGTTTCAAGATTAGCGTCCGTTCTTGTTGGAGTGAGCTTCAGATTGCCCTTTTTCGTTAGCTTCATATGAAACCGTTAGATCCTTTTACGTTAGCTTCATATGGAATCATAAGAGCTTTTGCAATTCTTTCAAATTGTTGGAAGAATAATATCTTTCAATTTGTTAAAGTTATGTAGCTTTTTAAGGCTTTTCTTTTAACTAGTTTCCACCTAATCAACAATGACTAAGAGTTATTGTTTGATATAGTGGCTTGCTGCCACGTGGGGTGGGGGTGGGGATTTTAATAATATCCAATAATTAATTAACTAATTAGGTAATATCTCGCACACACGGGCTCAAAATATCATGATATTAGTCTGGACAATGATATGATGTGTTAAATAACAATAATCGAGACTGAGGCATGATATAATATGCATGAACATGACTGAGTACAGAATGTCTAAGAAGCTAATGATATGACAGCAAGAACCGGCCTCTCGGGTCTCAATAGTATTGGCGTGAAGCCTTAACATGATAATTAGCATGATTCACAACTTATTAACTTAATCACATAATTACCAACACAGATATCAGCAAGAAAGAGTCACTAAGCAGTGCCATGGATGATCCAGGCCACGATTCTCACTGTCCACGGCCACACGCCCGTCACTTGGCATTTGCGTCACCTCGACAATAATCCTAGAACACATAGCTTGGGTTTCGAACCCTCAGAACCAAGTTTGGAAGCGTTACTTACCTCAAACCAAGTCAAAACTCTAGCCCGCGATGCCCTTGCCTCTCGATTCGGCCTCCAAGTGCTCTGACTCTAACCAAAATCAGTATATTATCATCAATATACGCTAAAGGAACGAAACCCATACAAAAATTATCAATTTAGACCAAAAATCCCGAATATGCTCGAACCCGGCCCCCGGGCCCACATCTCGGAATTCGATAAAAATCACATCACAAGAATCCTCATCCTTTCATGAGTCTATACATACCAAGAACATCAAAATTCGACCTCAAATGGTCCCTCAAATCCTAATCCTTTAACTTCACCCCAAATTCCCCACTAATTTCATGATTAGGTAGTGAAAAAATTATCATAAACACAATAAATAAGATCCAAGTAGCTTACCTCGCTGAAACCCCTTGATTCCCTCTTGAAATCACTGCTTGGAGCTCCAAAATCGCACAAAAATAATGAAGAAATGACTGAAAATTGTGAAGGGGCCTTTTCATACATTCTGTCTAGCACTTTCACACATGTGGCCTATTTCATGCACCGGCGGGACTCTTCTGCGGTCAAGACTACCACATCTGCGGTTTCCACTTAAGTCACAAGAACTGTATCTGCACCCGAGCAGCGGTCTCGCAGATGCGTCCAAATAACCGCATCTGCAGTTCTTCTCCTGAAGGCCAAACTCGCATCCGCGATCTCCTCATCGCTTCTGCGGCCTCGCACCTGCGGTCCCCAATCCGCATGTGCAGAAATGACAGGAACAACAAAATTTGCAGCACAACTCAAGTTCCAAACTTCCCGTCAACCACTCAAAACCATCCCGAGGCCCTCGGGACCTCAACCAAACATACCAACAAGTCACATATCACCATTCAAACTTATTCCAACCTTCGGAACACTCAAAACAACATCAAAACGTTCTTATCCAATTGTGTCTTGATACTAATAGAAATACACTTTGTTCAAGAGTAGCCCACCTCCCAACTTCATCATACATTATTTCAATTACAATTTAATTTATCGCTTTGTATCAATTTAATCCACGTATCCTTAAAACCACTTACAAATTCAATTATTATCCGATTATGAGGGTAAATAGTTTGCGTCCATCGCGGGATTAAGGATAATAGTGGTTATTTGATATAAATTTTCATAACACATACTATTTTACACTTATTCTTTGAAGTATCTCTGATTTCATGTTAAAGCTCAAAGTGTCAAAGTCACAATTGGGACCTCTACCTGTTGAAAACGAATCCGATCACCACGGTGAAAATGACAACATGGAGCCCGGTAACGAGGTACCGCCCATTGACCCCGTCGGAATTCCACTCGCGGACTCGTGGGATGCTAACTCGCATGTGGCTATCGACACAAACCTGCCTACCAACCCCGAGAATTACATCTGCGGTAGAGCCCGATCGACAACGCAGAATACTCAAAACAATGGAGGAGATGGGATAAATCTACGGATGATCTTTGAAATGTTACAGGCTCAACAGGCGACGATAGCTCAGTTACAGAACCAAAACCGCGCACCGAGCACAACTAAACCCGATCCATCCCGGGAAATCACCCGCAAGGAAGAACCGGTCACAGAGAGGTCGAACAAAAACGAGTTGGGGACCAACCCCGAGATCATAAAAATGCTCGAGGAGCTGACAAAATGGATAGAATCAGGGGAGAAGAAAATCGAAATAAACGACAAAAAGGTGGAAACCTACAATTCCAGGGTCGACCAAATCCAGGAGCGTCGCCGATACTGAATGGCCTGGATTCCAAGAAGTTCGTACAAAAACCTTTTCCTCCGAATGCGGCTCCGAAGCTGATCTCTAAAAAAATGTGCATGCTCGACATTCCTAAGTATAACGGAACGAGTGACCCAAACGAGCACGTCACTTTCTATACATGCACCGTCAAACGAAACGACTTGGAAGATGATGAGATTGAGTCCGCATTGCTGAAAAAATTCGGAGAGATCATGTCGAAAGGAGCTATGATAAGGTATCAGAACATACCCCCTAATTTTATTGACTCATTTTCTATGCTTGCAGACACTTTAGTGAAAACACACGCTGGGGCTATCAAGGTCGAGACCAGAAAGTCGTACATCTTCGAAGTAAGACAAAAAGATAATGAGATGCTTGGAGATTTCATGTCCCGGTTCCAAATGGAACGGATGGACCTGCCATCGGTTCGTTAATGATTGGGCCGTTCAAGCTTCCACCCAAGGACTCAATGTTCGAAGTTCGGTGGCTTCCTAACAGTTAAAGAATAATCTGATAAAGTATCCAGCTGTTACTTGGGTTGATGTGCATAACCGATATCATTCGAAAATCAAAGTCGAAGATGATCAACTAGAGGCTCCTTCCGGGTCCGTTTATCCTGTTAGACCCGTCGATAGAGTCAAGAGAGATATCGACCGTGAACCAAGGTCGAACAGGGATCGATACCAGCCGTACAATAGGGATCGAAGAAGCAGTGGGTCCAGACAGAGTTCTAAGCAAAATGAAAGGAGAAATGACTGAGCCAGAGCAGTCGAGGACTCATGAGCAAGAACGGTTTCAAAAGGCCTATCGGGCCTAAAGAAACACCAAGGTTATTAGAATATAACTTTAATGTTGATGTTGTTGCCATCGTATCGGCTATCGAACACATCAAAGACACCAAATGGTCTCGACCTCTACAATACGACCCGGCCCAAAGAGATCCAAACCAGATGTGAAAATATCATGGCACTCACGACCACATAACAGAGGATTGCCGATAGTTGAGGGATAAAGTAGCCCGATTATTCAACAACGGGCATCTTCAGAATTCCTGAGTGGCTGAGCAAAAAATCATTTCAGAAATAGGGATTCTAATAAACAGACGGGACAAGAAGAACCTCAACACATCATTAACATGATCATAGGTTGGATTTCGCTAAGTCATTTGAGTTGGTGATTGCGAACTCTAGCTTTCCGAAGAGGGAGTAACATTTGTTTACTTTTCAAAATGCGGTGGCGAAGACTCAGATTGACTATCTCCTCCTCAGGAGGTGTGATAGAGGGTTGTGCAATGATTGCAAGGTTATCCTGAGTGAGATACTCGCTACAAAGCGTAGGCTCTTGGTGATTGATGCTGGTATTATGTTAAAGAGGAAGAAAAGGCCTGTCAGAGGACGACCGAGAATCGGGTGGGGAGCCTTGACTAATGATATAGCTCATGAGTTAGAGGGGTGGTTGTCGGTTATGGGAGCCTGTAGGAGAAGTGGTGACACGAGCATTATATGGTCGACTACAACAGACTGTACAATGGAGGTTGCGAGAGAGATATTATAGGTCTCGGCGGGCTTCCCTGGAGGGCACAACGGAGACTGGCGGTGGAATGTAGTGGTCCAAGGTAAAGTGGAAGTGAAGAAGGCGGCGTACTTGAAGTCGGGAGCACATGTGAAGAGCAGAGATGAGCGTGCATGAAGAGGTATAAAGTAGCTAGGAAGGAGGCTAAGCTGGCGGTCACGGAGGCTAAAAATGCGGCTTTTGGTCGTACGCTCGAGGAACCGGGGGAAAAAGGCAGGGAGAAGAAGTTATTCCGATTGGCCAAGACGAGAGAGAGGAAGGCTAGGTATTTGGACCAAGTGAGGTGCATCAAAGACGAGGATGATAGAATATGGATGGGAGATGAAAGATTAAGAAGATGTGGCAGACTTACTTTCATAAAATTCTGAATGACGAAGGGGATCAGGTTTGTGTTAGGTGAACTGGAGCATTCTGAGAGTCACCGTGACTTTGGGTATTGCAGACACATCAAGGTTGAGGAGGTCGTGGGAGCTATGCGTAAGATGAGTAGGGGCAGCGAGACCATGCCAGATGAAATTTCGGTTGAATTTTGAAAGTCTGTGGGTAGAGCAGGTTTGGAGTGGCTTACTAGGCTGTTTAATATTATTTTTAGGACGAAGATGATGCCGGATGAGTGGAGGTGGAGTACGGTGGTTCCGTTTTATAAGAGTAAAGGTGATATCTAGAGTTGTTGTAATTATAGGGGTATCAAATTACTGAGTCATACCATAAAAGTTTAGGAGGTAGTGATTGAAGTAAAGATGAGGAGGACAATGTCTATATCCGACAAGCAGTCCAGGTTCATGCCGAATCATTCGACTATGGAAGTTATACACCATATTAGGAGGTTGGCGGAACAATACAGGGGAGGATGAAGGATCTGCACATGGTGCTTATTGATTTGGAGAAAACGTATGACAAGGTTCCTAGAGAGGTTCTCTAGAGATGCTTGGAGGCAAAAGGTGTGTCGGTTGCCTATATTAGGGTGATTAAGGGCACGTATGGTGGGGCTAAGACTCGGGTTAGGACAGTAAAAGGTGACTCAGAGCATTTTCGGTTGTTATGGGGGTTACACCAAGGTTTTGCGCTTAGCCCTTTCTTATTTGCCTTGGTGTTGGACGCGCTAACACACTATATTCAAGGGGAGGTGCCATGGTGTATGTTATTCGCTGACAACATAGTTCTGATTGATGAGTTGCGAGCGGTGTTAACAAGAGGCCGGATTTAGAGACAAGCCCTTGAGTCTAAGGGTTTCAAGCTGAGCAGGACTAAGATGGAATACCTAGAGTACAAGTTCAGCGCTGAGCCGCGGGAAGTGGGCGTGGATGTGAGGCTTGAATCACAGCTCATCCCAAGTAGAGAAAGTTTCAAGTACCTTGGGTCGGTAATCCATAGGGGATGAAAGATCGATGGGGATGTCACACACCGTATTGGGGTGGGGTGGATAAAATAGAGGTTAGCATCTGAAGTCCTGTGTGACAAGAGAGTGCCACCGATACTCAAAGGATAGTTTTATTGAGCGGTGGTTAGACCGGCCATGAAGTATGGGGCTGAATATTGGCCTGCTAAGAACTCATATATCTAGAAGATGAAAGTAGAAGAAATGAGGAAGTTGAGGTTAATGTGCAGACACACTAGGATGGATAAGATTAGGAATGATGATATTCGGGAGAAGGTGGGTGTGGCTCCCATTAATGACAAGATGCGGGAAGCGAGGCTTAGATGGTTCGGGCACATAGGAGAATCCCAGATGCTCCGGTAAGGAATTGTGAGCGGCTGGCTTTGGAAGGCACGAGAAGAGGTAGATGGCGGCCTAAGAAGTATTGGGGAGAGGTGATCAGGCAGGACATAACGAGGCTTCAGATTTCCGAGGACATGACCCTTGATAGGAAGCTACGAAGGTAGAGTATTAGGGTTGTAGGTTAGGAGGTAATTGAGTCTTTTCTTACTTCGAACCTTTGTGAGGCTAGTCTGATAGAATTTTTGTTTGAGACTGCTAGTGGTTAATGTTGTGTCTTACTACTCTTTCGTTTTTCATAGTGATAGATCTATTTAATGGCTATCGCTTTTGCTTTGCATCTATATTCTGGTTTTCATGATGTTGTTATTTGTCATATGGTATCTGTTGGTGGTACTGATATAGTCTTTTTTCGTCTTCTTGAGCCGAAGGTCTTTCAGAAATAGCCTATCTATTCTCTCGGGATAGGGATAAGGTCTGCATACACACTACCCTTCCCAAACCCCACAAGTAAAATTTTACTAGGTCGTTGTTCTTGGAGCAAGTACAAAAATCAAATAATTACCTAATCCCACATTGCAGGATTTGTCTTTAAAGTTACATCTTTAGGAGTAAACTTCTTATAGTAGATGGAACATATTATAGTAAGTACTTAATATTTTGGGAGAATACCTAGTTACTGATTTGCAGATGAGATGCTGTGTTTGGGGTTAAATTAGTCAATACGAATACTTGTAATCCATATACTAATATATGTCCGGTTGTGCTTGATGTATATGTCTCTACAATATTATCTTAATATAAAATTTTCCATTAATTTGAAAGCTCAGCCATTATTTAGTTCCCAATTGAAGATCACAATGATTAAAATAGTATTATAATATAATTTTACGTTCTTCATAAGAGACTCATGTAGAAATTATAGCGTTCAAAAATATTTGATGGAAATGTTACACCATCATCTTCGATATCATGAATTAAAATATATATAGTTTAATTCAAACGGCATAAAAATAGTATATAATTAGATCACGTACTAGATAACATAAAGTGATATTTTTATAAATATAATAGCAACTAACATGCTATAACAAATAAAATTATATTGATCGTACTAATTTTTTTTAAATTTCGATATATATAACTTAGATTGAAATGGAACTCGTTAGGCTCCCTATAAGAATATCCTGATTAATTATGTGTAGCAACTTAACGTATAAAACAAATAATAAGCAACAAATTCAATGTGGAAAAAGGAAGAGCACTTTTAAAATGGTGCTGAGTGTTTTATACGAAAGTTGTTCTTTGCCAGCAAATTGTGTGCAGACATCCGATTGTAGCATCCCTAAAAATCGGCAAGTCCCAACTTTAAAATAAAATCCACTACTCTTTCCTATTATTACAAATTTGTCCACTTCCCTACTTAATTCGTTCCCTTCTGGTCTAAATTATGTGTTGTCTCTTTGCATAACTATGGCCTCCAAGTTAGCACTATTTGCAATGCTAGTACTATATTTTCAAGAATTTTGCATCATAGTCTTTTTCTTTTTCTGTTTTCTTTTTTCATTTTGAGAAGTTTTCCAGAGGTTTTCCCCGGGTGAAAATCATTTAGATCCCTAATTTTATCTTAAAAATCAAAATTATCTTCCAACTTTGAATTAATAGACACTCTCCTTCTTCAAACTCAATTAAATATTTCAAATGCCTATTTTACCCTTAATCTTATTAACTCTTTTTTTGGGTGAAAGTTTTTTTTTTTTTGGTAATTAAATCTTTTGTATTATCAGGGAAAATATTTACAAGTAAATCAAACCCTTACAAGATACCTTTTTCCTATACATCACATCCCTCCCCATGAACTGTTATTTACACTTGTATCTAACTATTACACTGGGTACCAATCTAGTCTATGTAGCATTCCCACTGTATGTTTGGTACTTCGACAATGTAGCTCTTGAATGATCTTCTTACTTACTGCTTCCCAACCTGTCACCTTTGCTTGAAAAATTCTAGTATTCCTTTCTTGCCAAACATGGTATACTGTTGCTGCTACTGTCATTTTGTACAACTCTGCAGCAGCTGTTTTCCTTTTAGTCTTCTTCTCAGCCCATCGTAGTTCTTCATCCCAACCAGCTACAGGTCTTCTAATTCCTTGCCATGCTAACAGTGTGCTCCACAATGCTTTTGCATATGTGCATTCAAAGAACAAGTGTTGTATAGTTTCATTGGCTTGCTTGCACAAGACACATTCCTGATCCACCTGCATTCCCCACTTCTGCAATCTATCCTTTGTGTATAGCTTCCCATGAGCTGCCACAGTTAGTATAAATGTCCATCTTGGGCATCCTGTATTATGGCAGACTACCCTTCTCCAACTAACTTTCTCAAATCTTCCACGCAGCCTGTGATATATGTTTTAATTGAGCAGCTTTGCATATTCATGATATCTTCATAGCTGAGCCCTGCCTCCATGAATGTCTCCTTTGCTTTTATGATCTTATTCACCATCCAAGATGCTTGTTTCAGTTGAACATCCCATATGTGCCTTCCTTTGATGTAATAGCTGTGTATCCACTGGATCCACAGTTTCTTTTTCTCCTTGCACAAATTCCAGAATTGTTTGCAGATGGCAGACTTGTTCCACATAGCTATATTCATAATGTTGAAGCCTCCTGCAGATTTAGGTAAGCAGACTTTCTCCCATGTCAGTAGAGCCTTTTTTGATATACTTCCCTCTCCTGTCCACAAAAAACTTCTACACATTGCTTCAATTAACTTTGTGATCTTTTTAGGCAATACAAAGATTTGTGCCCAGTATGTCTGTATAGAAAACAACACACTCTTTATCAGTTGGACTCTGCCAACATAAGATAGAAATTTGGCAGTCCATGACTCTATTCTTCCCATTATCTTGTCAATTAGAGGTTGGCACTGGGCTATGGATATTCTTTTTGAGCTTAATGGGGCACCTAGATACCTTACTGGTAGCTCACCCTTTTGAATTCCTAGAAACTCTAGGATTCCCACCTGATCAGCTTGTGATACTCCACCAAAGAAGATAGAACTCTTGTGTTTATTGATCACCAGTCCAGAAGCATTTGAGAACTCCATGAAGCATTGGAACAAAAGCTTTATTGAACCTATATCACCCCTGCAAAACAATAAAAGGTCATCAGCAAATCCAAGCTGCAAGATTTTCATCTTTGCACACTTGGGATGGTAGTTGAAATCTGGGATCTGGTTCAGTGTTTTGAGGCTTCTTGTTAAGTACTCCATTGCCAGTACAAACAAAAATGGAGACATAGGGTCTCCTTGCCTTAACCCCTTTTTGGCATCAAATGGTTTTGTCAGGTTTCCATTTATCATCACAGTATAAGTAACAGTCTCCATGCATGTCATAATCCATTTCACAAATTTGTCTGGGAAAGCCAGTGCATTGAGAACTCGTTCCATGAATGGCCATTCAATGGAGTCATAGGCTTTCTGCATATCAAGTTTCATCATACATCTGGGTGATACTCCTCTCCTTCCATAGCCTTTCACTAGTTCTTGACTTAGAATTATGTTATCAGTTATCACTCTTCCAGGCACAAAAGCTGACTGTGTGTTGTCAACAAATCATCCATAACTTTCTGTAATCTCTTGGAGATCACTTTGTATAGAACTGTGCAGCATGAGATAGGTCTATATTCTTTAACACTCACAGGATTTCTGACTTTAGGCACTAAGGTTATTGCTGTACAGTTGATAGGTTTACTGTTTCAAAGAATTCCATCACTGCCATTGTTATATCCTCACTTACAATCTGCCAAGTCTTCTTGAAAAATAAAGCATTAAACCCATCATAACCAGGTGCTTTAAGATCACTAATATGTTTCATGGCTTCCCACACTTCCTCCTTGGAGACTGGCTTTATTAATTGAACCTGTTGGCCTCTATTTAATGTTGCTTCCAACTTCATGACATTTGGGTTGATGGCTGGTATGCTTTCAGCTCTTGATCCAAGCAATTTTTTATAGTATCCTAGTATTTCTGCTTCTATATCATCCTCCATTATAAGCTGAGCTCCCACCTCATTTATTAAGCTTTGAATTCCATTCAAGTGACTCCTATTCTTCATTTGTGCAAAGAAGTAGGCTGAATTAGAATCTCCCAACTTCAACCATTGCACTCTTGACTTTTGCTTGTATATGCTTTCTTCTATCTTTCCCCATTTTTCTAACTCACCCTTCAGCTCTTTTTCTTTGTCAATCAATTCCTTATTCTGCAGTTTTGAGCTCATTTCCTCTTGTATTCCCTGCAACTCCCTCCTTATCTCTTTTATCTTTCCATCAACCCCTTTGTAATGCTGAGTGTTTAGGTTCTTGATGGCCTCCTTTACCCCTTTAAGATTGTTCCATACTGTCTGCATTCTACCATTTGTGCTTCTGTCCTTCCAAGCTTCTTCAATGTGTTGCATGAATTGAGGGTGGTCAGCAATACAGTTAAAGAACTTGAATGGCCTGTTCTTCTTTCCTTGTGCCTGACAGATTACTAACTTCAGTGGTGAGTGATCAGATATCATTGGTTCCAGCACCTGAACTTTCACATTTGGCATTGTCATCATCCAAGTTACATTTACAAGTCCCCTATCAATTCTGCTATAGGTATGATTATTAGTCCAGGTGTAGTTCCTCCCCATATACTGCAACTCATTCATCCCTGTATCCCTCATATACTCCTTAAAATCTTTTGTTTCCATATCTTGAACCTCTGTGCCACATAGTCTATCTTGTGGATGTACTACAGCATTATAGTCTCCCATAGCTAGCCAAGGTCCTTGTTGAATGCTGTGAATTTGCCTCATCTTGTCCCATAGCTTCAATCTATCTTTAACAGTATGCAATCCATATATTGCTGAGAAACCAAATATAACAGCTTTTGCAATAACTCTGACTTGACCATGTATCAGTTGCTCCTCTATTTCCATTGGCTCAAATGTGTATATCCTGGGATCCCACATGATCCAAATTCTGCTTTTATGGTTTATACTTGAATTGGAAATCCATTACCCACCAGGTGCTATCTTCTTGATCACTGCATTTTCTTTTTGATCTTTCACTCTATGCTCTACTAATGTTATTATTGCTTTATTATTCCTTTTTATAAACTCCTTTATCTCCTTTTGCTTATAAGTCTTATTCAGTCCCCTCACATTCCAAGTTATCACACTCATACAGGTATAAAGTATGGGTGGTGATACAAACCCTGCACCTCTGAACTCCTCACCTGCATTGCACTTGTACCTGGCTCATCATATGCTTGATTCTTTGCTAGGCTTTGGAATCCATTGCTTCCAGATATCTCCTGTTCCTCAGCTTGTTTGGCTTTAGCTAGCCTAGCTGCTGATTTTCCTAGGACAGTTATCCACCCCTCTTCCTTCCCCTGGGCATCATTACTTGTTGGTTCTGGTTCATTATGTTGATTATTCACTGCTGCTTCCTGCTGTACATCAACCTTCTTCTCATCTGCCTTCTTCACATTATCATCTTGTCTGTCAGTTCTGAGCCACACTTGCTTATTTTTTGTTATCTTCCTCTGCTGCACCACTCTTTGAGGCTGCACTGTTTTAATCTCAGCACAATCATGTCCTATTTTCAGACATTTTGTGCAGTATTTTGGTTCCCAATCATAAGTGACTTCCTGCTGGATTAACCTCCCCTTATGATCCTGTAGCTTCACATATCTAGGTAGAGGTTTTGTAATGTCCATTTCTATCAGCATACGTGCATAAGAGATCCTAATTGAACCAGTAGTACATTCATCTGCATATACTGGATTTCCCAATGTGCTGCCTATTTTACTTAAAGCTTTCACGCCCCAGCAATTTATGGGTAAGTTTGGAAACCTCACCCATAGGGGAATGGTTTTCAGGACCTCATCTTGAACATTAAAATCTTCTGACCATGCCTTCATTATCATAGGCTTGTTATTAATCATATGTGGACCAGAGTACAACACCTGATCCCTCTCCTCTAAATTAGTGAACCTTATCACAAAATATCCTTCATTATGATAGTAGATTTGTGGTTTCACTGAGAACTTACCCACTGAGCCCAGAAATCGATCCATTGCTCCAATTGTAGGTGTTTCCCCAATCACATATAGGACAATAGCAGAACTCCATTTCTCAGTTTCTAGTTCGACATCTTCAATTTCTAGCTTTGCAATTTTTTTCCCATTTTGAACTGTTGGAGCTATGTACTGTAAATTCATACCTTTCATAGCCAATTTGTTGCCTGCTACCACGTTTGCCCAGGATTGGTCCATATTCTTCTTCCTTGCTTCTCCTTGCTCACCATCTTTAACAGTACCTGAGCTGCATGGTACTGTTTCATTCATATTCTGCTTCACTCCTTGTGTTTCTACTTCCTTTTGCCCAGATCCGACAACTATAGCTTGCTCAGCTGCAGGAGTAGCTACAATTTCCTTCGATTTGCCTTTGCCCAGCGATAGATCTGCTTCTTCTCTGCTCAGCTCACTTTGCATGTTCCTAGGAGTACAATTTCCACTTGGTTCCTCGATTCGTAACCCTTTTGGTGACACAAACAGCTCTAGCACAGCATTCCTTGTTTCCGTTGATCTCTGAACATTCACTGGTATCTTCGCCTGATTCCGCTTGGGTCTGCCTCTCCCTCCCATGGCTTCCAAGCGCACGTTAGCAAAGCCACGTTAACGTGCGCCGAGAGAAATGTTAGAGAGATACTTACAATGTGACTATTTAAGTGCGAAGATGGTGAAAGTTTTTTAGATACCCTAATTATGCATTTACTTATTGCTCAAATAATTATTTTTAATTAAACAAATATGAGAAATAGTATTAATCGTATATAAGTATTTGAAATTGAATAACAAAAATAAATGAGTATATAGAGATATAATAAGAATAAAAATAATATGTTTGTATTATTATTTTACTAATACCAATTAAAATTAAAATTTTACTTGCACAATTGACCATAAAAGTCAATAGAGAATTTTACTAATATATACTCAATGCACGTAATATAAGAAAATAATAGTTAAATACGGAGCTTTATTTATAATAAATTCCTAAATGATGAGATAGTTATGCTTTAAATATGTTTTAAATTATAATTTAGAAATATATAATATAATGCTAAGTATGAGTAAGTATTGGGTATTCACGTTAAGGTTCAGAGTACACATGCCAAGCTTAGTGTACTCGTGCAATGAATTTTTAAGTACCAGCGCTCAATATTAAATACCTACACTGAGATTTTACTCGTGTTAAGATTTCAAGTGCCTGTGCACGAATAGGTATTAGGTATTGTCAGTAGCGGATCCATGATTTGAAGTTAATGGGTGCTCTAGTGTAAATCTAACACTAGTCATAGAATTATAGTAGAGGTATTTTGGATTTATTTGGTCTAGTTAATTCAATTTTCTGTTCATAATCATCAAATCGAAATGAGTTTTATTCAATTTTTTTCACCAGGTTAAATATTTTGTATACACAATCAAAATAGAGAGAGAAAATTGGTAAAGATTTTTGAATATTTTAACATGTCAAAATTGGGACTAAGCTACGATACTCTTCTATTTACATAGATAGTAATACTTCTCTAACTTTATATAATATCCAGATTTAGGTCATGCTTTGATATCCCAATTTATTATCTTCAACTATTAGCTTTTTAAGTTTTTAATAAAAGCTTAAAGTAAAGTAACTGGAGTATAATAATCAATTTAGAAATAAAAGGTTTTAAAAAGTCTCATATTAAATTGCAAACCTACTTCAGAATAGCGTTCTCATAAGTTGGATAATAATTAATTGATTTTTGTTCTTATTTATGTGTAAACTTAACTTGTTAAGGAGAAAAAAAGGAGAGAAAAATAAATCTAGTTTGACAAAATTCAATCTAAACTGGGAGAAAGTACAAGAGATGAAATAAAGAGCAAGGAATGAGAATTGAGATGAATGGGGAGGTAAAATGCGAAAGAAACTATAACGTGGAGGGGTAAGGTCTGCGTACACATTACCCTCCCCAGTCCCCACCAAGTGGGATTATACTGCCCTAGGGGTAGAGAGGCTGTTTCCAAATAGAAACCCGGTATCCTTCCCTCCAAGAACTTCCCACCTTGCTCTTGGGGAGACTCGAACTCACAACCTCTCGGTTGAAAGTGGGGGTTTCTTACCATCAGAGCAACCCCTCTTGTCTATGCTTTATATTAAATTTGTATGGAATTTCTATGTAATCATAAAAGTTTCAACTAAAATTGGTGGGTGCTATAAGCACCCATAGTGATGCACGTACATCCGCCCTCCTACTATGTTTGTTTCATGCTGAAAAAGCGTTTCATATTATGATCTAGACTAGAAAGTGATATTCAAAACCTCATGTAATAGTATGTGAGTGCATTTTACTTAGCGGGCGTTTGGATATAAAAATTCTAAAATTCCAAAAAAAAAGTGAAAATTCTTTTATCGGTATTTGAAAATTAGAGTTGTGTTTAGACAAAAATATAATTTTGGATTTTTTTTTGTAGTTTTGCGAGTGATATGAGTAAAATTCTGAAAAATAACTTTTTGGAGTTTTCAAAATTTCAAAAAATTCTAAAATTCATCTTCAAGTGAAAAATGAAAATTTTATGGCCAAACATTAATTGAAAAATATGTAAAAAAATTTCAAAAATAAATAAAAAAATTCTTATATCCAAACGGGCTCTTGTAAATTTGTGTTCAAATCCAAGATAAAAGGAAGTAGTAGTACAAATAATTCAAATCAAGCTGTAAAATTCAAATTATAGTAGGGAGGCAAATGAATGGCAAATCCAGTAACGTTCGAATTTGTCCAAAATGGATGGCAAATACCGTAAAATGAGTGGAATATGATGCCCAAAAACAACAAACAAATAAGTGTCAGAAATCCACCCCTAAATTGTCGGTTTTTGTGTTTAGAGCCCCCTTCTTACAAATTTTCCAAAATACAGCCTTGCGTATAGGGAGGAGTGGGGTCCCACCACCCTACCACCCCCAACTGATCGGAAACACAGCAAATTAAATTAATTCATTCCAAATAAATACAAAAAAGAATTACTAAAGAAAAGAAGTAAAAGCTTCAAACTATAGCTGCCAAGCTAGAAAAAAAAATTTTTTAGAGAGAGAAAGTCTCCCCATTTTCTTCTTCATTTTCACATATACATATACGGAGCCATATACATACATAAAAAATTTGTGTTTATATATATAGAGAGAGAAACAAGAAGAAAAGGTTTTCGCTTTAGTTGATTCATCGGAGGCAAGCTTTGTTTTCTTCTTCCTCTGTGTTATCGTCATAAGCGTCGTTGCTACTTCGGCTGGGATTTTTGAAGCTTAAGGAGTCCGATCTGACTCACCGAGTCAAAATTTCGCTACTCTTTGCCTTGATGAGTTGGCGTGCTGGAGATCGATAGTTCAAAACTCGTCAATGGTAAGTCTCTGTTGAAACGACTTTATTCCTTGTCGTTTCGTGCCGTTTGCTATGTTTCATTTCGTCTAGTCTAATTGCTGTTGCTCCAGTCAAATCTGTTCAGCGCAAAGTCAATTTTGCGGATTAATATTTAGTATTTATTTTGATGTTATCGTGTGGACGAAATTTAATTCGGACATTGTTAGGAAATAGTGTATTTTTTGTGCATGCGTGAAATATATAGGAATTGGACTGAAGATAGTGTGTTTGTATATCTATTAGGACTAGAAATTTGTGCTATATATCCAGGGATTAGCTTAATACAATTTTTTTAATTCATTTCTGAAATTTGATTTTATCCTCTCTTTTTTTCCCAGTCCGGAAATTGGATGTCGGAAAAAGATAAACAGTAGAATTAACTACTGATTAGTAGTAATTTGTTTTACTAGTATTGAATAACAGAGGTTGCAGACTGTAGTAGCAATCGGCAAGTTAAAAGAGGTTTCATAAAGTTTTAATTAGGAGGCTGTCTATTGTGTTACCTTGAGGAGCTGAAATTTAGAAAATGCAGTTTCAACCTTAGAAGTGAATGTGGCAAAATAAATATACAACTTTGGGTTTCAAAATTAAACTTTAACTGGTTAGTGGTTTCATATGTCTTTGGACAATATTAGAGATAAAAGTACTATAGAAAAGCATTTAATACAAATAAGATGTAACAATTATTTAATAAAAGATGAGTTACAGTTTTGGATAGAAAAAATGGTTTGAGGCACGCTATGGAAGGTGCTTTCTTAAGAGTAGATTACCGTCGCTACCAAGGTGCAAATAACAAAGTGACGTCCTGCTCCCAAATTACAACAAACAACTCAGAAATCTTCTAATTTGCAATCGGATGGAAATTCCGTAGAACTCTTAAATCTCTCAACAGCTTTTGTTTGAATTTAGAATGAATTAAAAAAAGGAGACTCTTGAAAAGAGTGACAATATGAAGAGTCAAAAAGATGAAGACATGGAGACACAAGATATCTGATATTTTGGCTAGTGGAATAGGTATTTATAGAGAACTAACATGCCTTTCCAGTAACAGGTGTATCCTATAAAGATTAGATCACAACTTCTTAATAAAGATTAGATATTCTAAAGGATTGGATCACAACTTCTTAATAAAAATTAGATATATCCTTTAAAGAATGGATTGCTCTAGGGTTTTGGTCTAGTGGTAAGAGCGCAACAAGTGATGTGTGGGTTAGGTGTACGTCACGACAAAAGCCTAGTATTTAAGTGAAGAAAGGTAAAGAGGCAGGCCCATTATCCACCGAGTTTCGAACCTTGCTCTACTTGCCCTTGGGAATTTCTCTGTTATGTAAAAAAGAGAATGGATTAAATCTTTTCAAAAAAAGGTAGTGCCGTTTTTTATCCTTATCAAAACAAGGTAGTGCTATTATTATCAAAAAGTAAAATTTTGAATCACCCAAAATAAATCAACATATGTAGCACCTCATTGCTCTAAAATCAAGGTTGTCCAATGTCACATGCAGCTACAGCATGTGATCTCTTGCTGAGTCTCCTTGTGTTATCACATAGGTCCTAAATTGAGTTGTGAAAATGAGTGAGGCATGGGTGACACGATGAAATATTTGTAGATATATATCATGGGACTTCTTGAGGCAGCAGAAAAGGAAGAAATTGATTAAAATATCATTTGCCAGTTAAAAAAGGACAGAGACATTTAAATATGAATGTAACAAGTGTGTGTTTGTTTAACAAAAGAAAAACACTACAGCAAATGACTATGTGTATTGATCACTTGCACAAAGAGTTATTTCTATTTTACTTCGATATAGTAAAACAATATTAGAATAATGTGTAAAAGCACGAGTGATATGTTCACAATGCTTCTGATGCTGAGGACATATAGAAGTCAACTCATCATTTTCTTTTTCTTTTTTTCTAATTACGTTAGCTTTGAAGAAGATTACAACATAACATTGCTTCAAAGAAGATTTAAATAGGTTGTCAAATAAAGGAACCCATTTTAAAAAAAAAAAAAAAAAGAGAAAGTAGTCAGAGAAGTAAATTTCTGAAGTTTCCGTTCTACTTCTATCTTTTCCTGAAATACTTCAGTTGAGTGCAGTGGAAGGTTCGCTATTCTCTTACATTTGATCAGTTTTAATGATCTTTCATGAAATATCATCCATTCTTTCTTTATTATGGCGGTGGCCACGCCTGCTTGCATGCACCTCGGCTAGTCCACTTGTACCAGAGGCGGATGTAGTGTTATACCGGTGGGTTCAACGGAACCGATAGCTTTCGATGCGGAGTAAAAATTTGTATGTAAAAATTCATTAAAATTGCAAAAATAGTAGATATGAACCCATAACTTTAAAAATATAATGGGTTCAATGTTAAAAACATTAAAAGTTGGACCCAAAGGATTTAAATTCTGGAACCGCCTCTGCTTGTACCTGCTATCTCCCATTAACACAAGTATCGGGCAACTCTATTCACCAAGATTTGGACAAGGTTTAGATAGATAGGACGAAATCACCCAACGGTCTTTTGCCTCTCTGGGATTTTTTCTAGAAATATCATCCTTTGTTTTAAGATTCCAGTTTTCTTTGTAAATAGGAAGTTACATCCCGGAGCTTAGCGATGTTATCTTATTCTTATGATGGATTTAGTTGACAAGATAATCTGGAAATGGAGTTGGTCCAATTTGTTATATTGTAATAATGCCTTGATGGTATATCTCATCATTTTAGGATGATATGTCAAAATGACAATTTCATGTACAACTACATTATGTTTGTTTAGGGTTCAAAGAGAAAGGGAAGCAAAGGGACAAATAAAGGAAGTGCAAGAGTCATTCCCCTTGTTAATCTAGGAAGTGAAAGACGAGGGAAGTAAATGATAAAGTTTTGAACCCTCAAAAAATGAATAGGAAGGAAGTAAATCTCATCCTCTGTTATACGTACCCTTTACCAAACAATGTTATGAGAACAAATGACTCAATGAAGATGTTAAATTCAGTCCCTCTCCCTTCCTCAAATGGATTAGAGATCAGTCTGGTCATGTAGAAGACACATGCATGGAATATGGTGCGTAATATCATGCTATCTTAGAACTCAATAGTACTTCAGAACTAATTGCTGCATATTCCACTCTGCCTAGAACCACTAACTGATGCTACATCTTTTGGGGCCACGATTGACTTTAATTAGAGACAACTGAAAGTGACTAAAAACCCTAGTGTTCACTTTTGGCTCAATACATTTATTTCTTGGTAAATTATCAGTTATCTGCTTCCTAGATATATTTTTCTTTGCTGGTCTTCAGCCCAACCTCCTGAATTATATGCTAGTCAATCTCTATCACTATACTTCCTCCCAAAAAATTTAGTTCTTTATTTATTTTCATAGTCAACTGACTCGTTTTGTCTCTAATTGGGCGTGGATTGATTCACTCGTTGAAGACAACATGTAGATATTTAGAGACTAAATGAAAAGAATACTACAATTGAAATGCTTTCATTTCGAATTGACAAGAAATGTCGGAAGAACAAAATTGGAATAAATTCTTTTGATGGAAGTATTGTCGTGCAAACCAAATAATAGCGCTTTTTTAACTGAAATTGTGGCAATGTCGTGCTTGTTTCAAGATGATCAATGTAAAATCTCGTAACTTATGCTAAGCGTGTAATCTAAATTTGCGTGGCCAAGATGGCATACTGTAACTTAAGCGTTTCATTTCAACTCTCAGTTTGTGGAGGCATTCTCTCTATGAAACAAAATATATTTTGTTGTGCTATTGTTTTCTCTTCTAACTTCACTTTGATAATTACGATATGTTTGGAAAGCCTTTTTGACATGTAAGGTGCTTAATTGTATTCAAATTTAAGCCTACCTTACCTCTTCAAAGAGAAGAAAAAAGTTGTATTCAAAGTTGAAGTTTAGACTGCTAGTTCCATTCTTGGGGTGACTCCTGTCCATCTAGCTATATATGTTGCTTTTCAAATTTCCTTTTTTTTTTTGGTATTGTGATAGCGCATAGGAGAACGACCTCTACGCCTAACTCTGAAGGAGAGTATTATTTTAGATGCATGATTCCATTTCAGGGTGGATTCTGTGGTTTAAGTTCATGCATAAATTTCACAAGTTTGTCTTGCTTTCTCTTGTCTGTTTTATTCCGTCTCTTAGATTCTGAAACAAAGGTGATATTACAAAAAAAGTCAACACTGGATGACTTACCCCCTCCTCTCCCTTCCTCCCTTGTTTCTTAATCTCTTCGCATTAGCATGAACATAGTCTAAAGACTTCTGTTGAAGAATTCTTTAATCTGGTGTATCGATTGCTAAATCAACTATGAATCCTCTCTATCCATTTCACTCTATTCAGGTCCATTTCATTCGTATACAATTTATAAAGATTAAATTTTCTGTTGTCTTATTAGAATGGCTGAGATATTGCGTGGTAATCATTGTCCTCTTGGTATCTCATGCAAAAACCTTTTTGCAGGCATCAGTCAACATAATTGTCGGTTCTCATGTTTGGGTGGAAGACCCTAAATTGGCATGGTCAGATGGAGAAGTTATCAGAATACATGGTCAAGATGTTCATGTTAAAACCTCAAATGGGAAAGAAGTGAGTATTTGGTTTTGTGACAGCTATATTTATTCAAGGGTTATACTTTGTATCAGTTTGAATGGAAAATGAATTAATGTGCTTAAATTTTCTACACTTCTTAATGGATTTGGCCAGACCTCACTAGTGCAATAGATATTTTGTAGTATTCAGAACTCGGTTCTTGTATTATATTTGGGGAGGAATATTTCCTGCCTATTGGTTCCTTTTCCTAGAGATACTTTATAAACTATGACGTGCTACTGTTTGTATGTGTGCATATTTGTATGTACTATGCATGCATGCAATATATCCAAGGATGCCCTATCTAACATATTAAAGCCTTTCTTAGAATGAACTGTGACCAATATATGTTACTAAGAACTAACACCTTCCCAATTTTTAGCTATGCAAACAATATGTTAAATTCTTCAAGAGGTCTAGGAATGCACGAGTTTAACCCCTGCGGCCGTTCACCATAATGACTGTGAAATGCTTCATGTGAGAGAAATTTGAGGCAGGTCTATGGTAGAAGTTTACCTTTTTGACTAACATCATGAACCAAGTTACTTACATGTCCCGAGATGAGTTGACCCTTCTTTACTTTCTTATAATCCTTTATTTGTTATGATCCAACTATAAATGACTTCGAAAATATATAGGGTGCCAAAGCTGATGAACAACTTTTCATATTGACCTTGTGGCTTTCTTTTGCATATACACCACGAATATCTCTCTGAATATTATTGCTTGTTGCTTCATGCATTAGTTCTAGTTTGCATGCACGTTTGCATGTCACCTCCTTTGTGCACCAAAAGTATCATTGTTCTCTAATTTAAGTTGGTGTAAATTTTTTAATTTTGATTGCCTATCGTCGTATTGGCTTCCGGGGATGTTTGATTCATCTACTCGGTAACTTTGTTAATCGTGTTCTTCTTGTAGTGTCAAGTTTTATGTTGTACTTCCTCTAGTCGTGCAGTCGTTAACTTACTCAAAACGTGAATAGCTTTTCTCGAGGACCCTTTCAGATCACCTGCAGTCTGCCGGTCCTTGAAGCTTAAACATTTTCATTTCAACCAACAAATCAGTTCTTGCATTTTTTTTTTGGTTGTACAAGGAGTTCTTTTTTAATCTAAGGTTGTAATAGTTTCGAACTATTGATCTCAGGTTGTTGCAAATATCACTAAAGTGTTCCCTAAAGATACCGAGGCTCCTCCTGGAGGTGTAGATGATATGACCAAGCTTTCCTATTTGCATGAACCTGGAGTTCTGCAAAACCTGGCTACTAGATATGAGCTCAATGAAATTTATGTAAGAGATCTGATTTTCCTTGTAATCATGCAAATTGATCGTTGATACCCACTAGTTGTATTTCATGAATTTATTATCCTTGGGAGAAAGTTTTCTTAGTTTTTTTAATCTTTTGTCCAGACGTACACTGGAAACATATTGATTGCAGTAAACCCTTTCCAAAGATTGCCTCATCTGTATGATACTCACATGATGGAACAATATAAAGGAGCAGCATTTGGGGAGCTGAGTCCGCATGTTTTTGCAGTTGCAGATGTTGCATATAGGTTGAGTTCTTTTCTGACGCGTGTTCCTCTTTTTATTGCTTTGGCATGATATCTCACATTTATTTATTCATTCTCATTTTGGTCTCAGGGCAATGATCAACGAGGGAAAAAGCAATTCAATTTTGGTTAGCGGAGAAAGTGGTGCTGGCAAGACTGAAACTACAAAGATGCTCATGCGTTATCTTGCATATCTTGGAGGTCGGTCAGGCGTCGAAGGTCGAACTGTAGAACAACAAGTTCTAGAAGTAAGATTGACTTTTCAATTTAATTTAAATCTACCATTGGCAGTTTCTGACGAAACTGGGCTTAGTCTATCAAATTACTGTCTAAAATTCATGTTATTGTTGAACACAGTCCAATCCCGTTCTTGAAGCATTTGGAAATGCCAAAACTGTGAGAAACAACAACTCAAGGTTAGTAACTTCTGTAATTGAAGCCACAGAAGATGTTAATTGTTCCAGCAATTTGTTAATGGTTTCTAAATGTGACTGTTCCTTTGTCATGATGTAAATGGTGTAATCCTTTCAGTCGTTTTGGTAAATTTGTCGAGATACAATTTGATAAGAGTGGGAGAATATCTGGGGCAGCTATACGAACTTACCTTCTGGAGAGATCTCGTGTCTGCCAAATCTCAAATCCTGAGAGAAACTACCACTGTTTTTATCTTCTTTGTGCTGCTCCAGCTGAGGTATCTATGTTTGTTTTTTGTTTTGTTTTTGATTGTCCTTAACTGTTTAGCTGATCTAATGTTAACGGCGCACATAATTATGATATTCTTTCGCTTTGCAGGAGATAGAGAGATATAAACTAGGGAACCCAAAATCATTCCACTATCTTAATCAGTCCAAATGTTATGCATTGGACGGAGTAAATGATGCTGATGAATATCTTGCAACAAGAAGGGCTATGGATATAGTGGGAATCAGTGAGGAAGAGCAGGTTAGTTTTCCTCCGGACTAATTTGTTCTGCGGATAACATGAATGTTGCTAATGCATTAAACAATTTGTTCAGGATGCTATTTTCAGGGTGGTTGCCGCAATTCTTCACCTTGGTAATGTCGAATTTGGAAAAGGTGAGGAGATCGACTCTTCTGTGATTAAGGATGAGCAGTCTCGGTTTCATCTCAATATGACGGCAGAGTTGCTCAAGTAGGTCTATGTTCTACTTTTGAACTTGACTGCACGTTTTTATTTTGGATCTGTTAATTCTGCTGGATCTTATGACTAATAATTGATAGGTGTGATGCCAAGAGCTTGGAAGATGCACTAATTACACGTGTAATGGTCACACCTGAGGAAGTTATTACAAGGACTCTTGATCCAGAAGCTGCTCTGAGTAGCAGGGATGCTTTGGCTAAAACCGTGTATTCTCGCCTTTTCGACTGGTAAGCAAGTCAAATACCTGATGTTACTGTCACTTTTACTGTCATAAGACATTTATAGACACGTATGCATATACTTCTTTGGTTTTCCATAATTTTATCTTCTTTTGTTTCTTAAAAAATTCGTATATCGACTCCAGGATTGTGGAAAAGATAAACGTCTCCATCGGCCAGGATCCAAACTCCAAGTCCATAATCGGAGTTCTTGATATTTATGGGTTTGAGAGTTTTAAAACCAACAGGTAACGTTTCAGTATGGTATATCCTCTGCTGCTGCTTACTTGAAACCTTGGTGCCTATCTAACATTTTCCCCGGGTGAAACAGTTTTGAGCAGTTCTGCATCAATTTTACAAATGAAAAGTTGCAACAACATTTTAACCAGGTTATATCTCATTCTTGCATTTTAAAAACTAATTTCTTATATTTTTTTCTATCTGTTAAGGCTATATGATTATAATGGTAATGCGTTTGCACCAGCACCTCTTTGCTTATGAGGTTGTCTTGGTTTTTTAATGTTATTCCGTCTTATGATTTCAGCACGTGTTCAAGATGGAACAAGAAGAATATGAAAAAGAAAAGATTAACTGGAGCTACATAGAGTTTGTTGACAACCAAGACGTGCTGGATTTGATCGAAAAGGTCTGCAACCGCTTGATTCATTGTTTATTGATGCTTTTTTTTTTTTTTTTCTCTTTCATTTGTCTGGAACAAAGTAACTTGTCATGCGATGCTATAGTATGTTATTAGTTCTAGACTTCTAGCCCGTCTTTTGGTAACTTCAAATCGTAACAGCTGAAGTTGAAACCTTGCAGAAACCTGGAGGAATTATCGCTCTGTTAGATGAAGCCTGGTAAGCGTGATTGATTTTCTTATTCATCAATTACTTCAGATATCTTATGTAATTTATTTTTCTGTTTTTTGTTCTCCAGCTTATGATATAATTTATGTTCATATGACTGGTCCTTGCAGTATGTTTCCTAAATCTACTCACGAAACATTTGCTCAGAAGTTGTACCAGACATTCACTAAAAACAAGCGTTTCATCAAACCTAAACTTTCACGGACGAGTTTTACGATATCTCATTATGCTGGAGAGGTGATGACTAGTTCGTCTTTTTGGAAATATCTATACTTTCATCTTTCCAATGTAATGCTAAAGCGTCCTAGATGATATGCAGGTGACGTATCAAGCAGATCTGTTTCTGGATAAGAATAAAGATTATGTGGTTGCAGAACATCAGGTTCTGTTAACGGCCTCAAAGTGTCCTTTTGTGGTGGGTTTGTTTCCTCCTCTACCTGAAGAATCATCAAAATCGTCCAAATTCTCCTCCATTGGGTCACGTTTCAAGGTTAATTCATTTTTCTCCATCAAGTATTTTGGCTAATATAGATTTTAGAAACAATTAAAAAATGTGTGTCTCACCGCTAAAAAAGTCTGTCTTCTTGCCCTTTATTAAGCTTAATTACATGTATGGATTTCTTATCTAGGTTTCCTGTTCTGCGGGTTTCCTTTCTCTCTGACTGACGAGTATACTTACTTTATTGATGGCTTTAAGTAAACAAATGGCTGATCCATGTTGACCCTGTAAAATCAAAAACTAATTTGATAGAACTGTCTAGCATATAAGCAAGACTTCTATTTTGGCAAACATTTCAGTCATGACTAAGGTTCTTGAGGATGACAACAACAACAACAACAACAAACCCAGTGTATTCACACAAGTGGGGTTCTTGAGGATGAAAATAACTAATGTATGTTTATGTCTAAGAGAACAACAACAACAACAACAACATACCCAGTTAAAATCCCACTAGTGGGGTCTGGGGAGAGTAGGGTGTACGCAGACCTTACCCCTACCCCGAAAAGGGCAGAGAGGCTGTTTCCAGGAGACTCTCGGCACAACAGGAAAGGCAATAATATCAGAAAATAAATAAGAGAAAAGATATGTAACAATAAAAGATACCAGAAAGAAAATAACCACAACAAATAAGTGAAAGGACAATAACACAAAACTATGCAAAACATCAATGTGAATACCACAAAGACCGCTAACAAACCTAACGAAACTCTAACAGACTACCCGGTACAAAGAGGGAAGAACACTCGACTACCCCCTAGCCTACCACCCTAATGCTCGACCTCCACATGTTCCTATCAAGAGCCATGTCCTCGGAAATCTGAAGTCGCGCCATGTCCTGCCTGATCACCTCGCCCCAATACTTCCTAGGCCGCCCTCTGCCTCTTCTCGTACCTGCCAAAGTCAACCGCTCACATAAAAAAATGTCTAAGAGAAGCTTTTGCTTTTGGTTTTATTGCGAACTAGGAGCTTCAGATATGTGCAGGAATCATGTGGAATTACAGAGTAAATGTATTGTTTCATGTAACTGAATAAATTTTGCTTTACTGTGGAATTTCTGACGTTTTTGCTGTCCATTCTTATTCAATTGTATGCCTAGTACTTCCTATTAGAGTAAGTACTAGGTCCATGCATCATTTGATTGATACTCGTATGCTACCTTTTACCGTAGCACACTGGTTTTTCATGCTTGGACATCTCCATCTCCACCTCTCCAAATGATTCATGTTTCTTCTATGGTGTTGTGTTATAGTGCTTCTGTATTTGTTTTGTTGTTTTCTCCCTGTCCCTGTTTCTAGCAAAAATGATTCATTACAGAGTATGTGGAATTGTAGTATATTTTTTATAAAGATATTTTTCAGTCTTCTGAAGCCTTTCTTACATGAATGCAGCTACAACTGCAATCTTTAATGGAAACATTAAGTTCAACAGAGCCTCACTACATCAGATGTGTGAAGCCTAATAATGTCCTTAAGCCTTGTATTTTCGAGAATGTGAACGTGATCCAGCAATTGCGATGTGGTGTAAGTGTCTACTGATGCTTCATCATTGTGCATGTAAATGTAATGGATGCATTACTTCTTCTTGCCCTTACTTGAGTTGTTCTTTTTATTCTAGGGTGTTTTAGAAGCTATTAGAATCAGCTGTGCTGGATATCCCACTAGACGTACATTTTATGAGTTTCTTCTTAGATTTGGTGTTCTGGCTCCAGAAGTTTTAGCTGGAAGGTAAGTTTTCCAGACTCGTCTTGTGTCGATTCTAACTGAAACTTTTGCTTTCATTTGTGAATTTCCTTCTTCCCCATCAGTTTCTTTCTGATTTTCTTGATATCTATAATTATCCCTTTTCCAGCTATGATGACAAGGTTGCATGCCAGATGATTCTAGACAAAATGGGGCTTATGGGCTATCAGGTAAATTTTGGATATCGTGCTAAACCAGATGTGCTCATCCTCCAACTAGAGTAGGTTTGTCATTGGATTGCTGAGAGAATATCTAGGCTAGAGAAGTAATAGACAAGTTCTTTATATACCGTTCATGGCATCATGAAATGTGCAGAGACATTTCGATGTCTTTACATTAACTGAATGCCTGTCTTTACAGATAGGAAAGACAAAGGTCTTTTTGCGGGCTGGACAGATGGCTGAGCTCGATGCCAGAAGAGCTGAGGTACTTGGAAATGCAGCAAAAATTATTCAAAGACAAATCCGTACATATATTACGCGAAAAGATTTTGTTGTGTTGCGTCATGCTGCTATTCAGTTGCAATCATGTTGGCGAGGTATGTTTCAATATCAGTCATTTGGAATCCTACATTTCAGATTGCTGAAACTTCTTTCATCTGACTCCCTACTTCATTGAGAAGCATGTTTTTGGGACTGGCCTATGGGAGAGTAGCTTTAGCTTCCCTTTACATTTTTGATTTTGATTTTCTAATATTTAACATTTTTATGGTGTTTTGAAACCAACTTTTAAGGAAAGTTTTTAGTATTAAATGATTTATGATGCTTGTATATTCACGCTGGTGCTTTATTCAAGTTTCAAAAGCTTTTCTAATATGGTTCAATTTACACATTATTATTTACTCTTTTTTTGTGCTAATAGTTTATTGTTGATGTGGGGGAAAACCTTGGATAAAAGAAGTATAAAAAAATGTAGAGGACCTACACAACAATATGGTTGTTTACTAAAGACACCATCCATCTATACTAACAGGAAGCTCATCGTGGGTGCACCAAAATTTAATCAAAAACAAAAGACACGCCCTAATCACATAAAATCCTATTCCCACCTCTTCAAAAGCTCTAATTTGGTATAGTTGATACAAAAACTGAGCTAGCATTGAGAAATCAACTGGTTTCAAGAGTTCTCTTGGCAAAGAAACTTTGAAAACATATGTCAATTGCTCCAATATATTATTAAAAGTGCATATTAGGTTTCATCTTTACTCTGCTAGTCTTGTCTGAGGAAAAATTGTTTACTCACTTATCAGCTGACATGTCAATGTTTTTTCTTGTAACTATTAATGACTTAGTAGTGCTATCGTGATTCCTATGTCGTAAATGTCAGCTATGCTGTCCTGCAAACTGTATGAACAACTGAGGCGTGAAGCAGCTGCTCTGAAGATTCAGAAGAACTTCAGATGTCATGTTGCACACACAGCGTATACAACACTGCGTTCTTCTGCAATTACCTTGCAAACAGGCATGAGAGCCATGGTTTCTCGCAATGAATTTAGATACCGGAAGCACACCAAAGCTGCAATTAAAATACAGGTACTAATCTCTCTACTGCTATTGTCACTCTTGTGATCTTCCCTATAATTTAGTGAAGAAGATACATGATGTCTTGAAATTTTCAAGAAAATAATAGCTGATACATGATTTGCTTGCTATCATGCAGGCGCATTTGCGTTGCCATGCCGCTTATTCTTATTACAGAAGTCTTCAGAGAGCTGCCATCATCACTCAGTGTGGTTGGAGGCGACGGGTTGCCAAGAAGGAGCTTCGAAATCTCAAAATGGTTTGTTATGCATTTTTGTCATCATTTCTTGTAGTAATGTCTTCATATCGTTCAGAGAAGGTAGATCATTGTCAATGAGAGATTATGTATGCAGGCTGCAAGGGAAACAGGTGCTCTCAAAGAAGCCAAGGACAAGCTTGAGAAGAAAGTGGAAGAACTTACATGGCGGTTGCAATTTGAGAAACGACTCAGGGTAAGTTTTTCTTATTCTTTGCAAAGTTTCCGCTTGGTTCATTTCCTTTACTATGACACCATTGTACTTTGGATTACTGCAGACTGAGCTGGAGGAGTCTAAAGCCCAAGAAGTTGCAAAGCTACAGGAGGCACTGCATGCAATGCAAAAGCAGGTAGAAGAAGCAAATGCTAAAGTAGTCCAAGAGCGGGAAGCAGCACGGAGGGCAATTGAAGAAGCACCTCCAGTCATCAAGGAGACTCCAGTTATAGTTCAAGACACAGAAAAAATAAATGCCCTGTCAGCTGAAGTAGAGAATTTGAAGGTATGATTTCCAATATCCCAAGGTTTATAATCTTCATAGTTGGATGCTAAACTTAGCAAAACGTGCCAACTAATTGTTTTATTTTTTTTGTGAGTGACTCATTGACTATGATAAGTAAATCCCCCTTGCAAAAACCATCCAATTCTACATGTAGTTTGTGTTGAGTCCCACATCGGTGGGATGAGGATTTCGTGGTATCTTTATATGGTCTTGTGCAATCCTCACCTCATGAGCTAGCTTTTGGGGTTGAGTTAGGCCCAAGGTCCATTTATCATGATATCAGAGCCAGACCCATCTCATTTTAGTATTAGCGATGTTGGAGCCCCCATTTATGTTGTCCACGCTCCGGTTTGCAGGCCTGGGCGTGGGGGGATGTTGAGTCCCCCATCGGTGGGATGAGGGTTTTCTGGTCTCTTTATATGGTCTTGGGCAATCATCATCTTATGAGCTAGCTTTTAGGGTTGAGTTAGGCCAAGGTCCATTTACCATGTTGAAGTGCGTGACCATCTCATCTAAAGCTTAAGCTTCTAGAGAGAGCATACTTTATTTACTTAATTGTCTCTTCAACACACACCCTCAACCAAATGCGCCTGTAGGATAGCAAGCTGCAAGTCTTTGAACCCTGTCATAGAGAAAAGCCTGGCTTTTAAGTGGAAAAGGGTAGAAGGGCAGGCCCTACAATGCCCTTCTTGCCCTCGAGGATTTCTGGGTTACCAAAATCAACAACAAAAACAACAAAAAACCAAGTGTAATCCCACATAGTGAGGTCTGGGGAGAATAGTGTGTACGCAGACGTTATCCCTATCACGTGGAGATAGAGAGGTTGTTTCTAATAGACCCTCGGCTCAATGAAGCGTAAGCACAACAGTAATAAAAAGAAGACAACCAGACACACCAATGAGGAGCCATAGAAAAGAAGCATTAAAACAGCAAGATAGTAAAATGACCCTAATGAAAGCAACAACAGGCAATTATAGAAACCTAACTAAAAACAATACGAGAGTACTAATGCTACTAGTAAGAACAAGAAAAAGCACCCGGCCACCTAACCTTCTACCCTAATTCTCGATCTCCACATGGTCATGTCCTCGGTAATCAAATTCACACTCTGGAATGACCAACTTTCTTTATTTAGAAACAATCTGACTTTTAACTTCCAAATTTATAATGTAGAACTACACAAATATTTATATCTTATTTAAATCCACAAGTTTCAAAATTTCTCTTTCTTATTGGGTTACCAGAAACAATGAGAAGATAATTGGAGTGCATTTATTGGAGGATTTCTGAATCTCTTGAATGTGCTTGAGTTGCAGAATACTCAGAATCATAGTTTCTGCAAGTGTACTCCTAAAGTTCTTTTTCCACCTTGAAGTTCATACTTAAGTCACTTCTGAGCTGGCCTATGAGGAGGGATTAACCTAAAAATGAGTTCCGTGCATATGCTAATAATAGACCGATAATAAAACGTTGATTTTAAAATGTTCATACTTTTGTATAAAGGAACTCATAAAGATTATCTCTATGTTTCTCTTGGTTGAAAAGTTTTTTCACGAATTATCCAGGCTTTGCTGGCGTCAGAAAAGAAAGCTACAGAAGAGGCTAAAGATTCTTCCAGGGATGCAGAGGCCAGAAACGCAGAGCTGGCTAACAAACTAGAAGATGCAGAGCGAAAAGTAGATCAGCTTCAAGATTCTGTGCAGAGGTTTGTAAATGAATATTGACTGTGTCTGTGAGCGAATCAACTTATCCGCCTCCTGATAGTTAAAGAGTCTTCTGATCAAACATACAGCAGAAGTTGCATAGCTTTCCCACGGTTCTGGTCATTTTTGGTTTCTGATTGAACCTAAAAATTATTATGAGCATTGCTCTTACGATTTCTGAGCTATGAACAACCAGCCTTTCAGTGTAATAGTAGACTTGCATCCTTAATCATCACGTTTTTGTGAACTGGACTTCCCAAACACGGGATTCTGCATTCTTTGAGAATGTAAGCCATGCACAAGTCTCTGTCGCTGTCTCTTTCATCTACTCTTTCTTTGTCTCTCGTTTCAGGCTTGAAGAGAAGCTCTCCAATATGGAATCAGAGAACCAAGTGCTTCGTCAACAAGCTTTGACCATGTCACCAACTGGAAAAGCTTTATCTGCACGGCCAAAGACTACTATTATACAGGTGCACAAATAGTTGCCAATTCTCATCTAATTAGAGTTTATTTGAGGGAGTAGAATTTTTTAATACCATAGATGCTATAGATAATTACTCTCGATGAAATTTCAGAGGACTCCGGAGAATGGAAATGCTATAAACGGAGAATCGAAGCCTAATTCTGTAAGTTCAATAGTCAGACTGTTATTTTCACTTTTAATGTGAATTAAACATATGGCCCATTTTAATGTATATGCTTATTATATGGCATAGGATATGAGTCTTGCTGTAGCAAGTCCAAAGGAGCCTGCATCTGAGGAGAAACCACAGAAGTCTCTAAATGAAAAGCAGCAGGTGCGTGGTCTGCTTGCTTGCCCCAAAAAATTACCAGATCACTTATGCTTGTTAATCATAATGTTACAGTTAAATTCAGAAATCATTTTTGTACAATTTTATCTTTTTTACAGGAGAACCAAGACTTGCTGATTAAGTGCATTTCACAAGATTTGGGCTTTTCTGGAGGCAAACCAATTGCAGCTTGTCTCATATACAAATGTCTGCTCCACTGGAGGTCCTTCGAAGTTGAAAGAACTAGTGTTTTTGACCGTATAATACAAACCATTGCTTCAGCCATAGAGGTAGAAAGCTTATTACTTTGGTAATGTTGTACCATTCAAGTTTTCTCTGACTTTGTGTTTATATATCTAAGACAATTAATTTCTGAAACTTCTTCATTAAAGGTCCCAGATAATAATGATGTATTAGCGTACTGGTTATGCAATACGTCCACATTATTGATGCTGCTTCAACAAACACTTAAAGCTAGCGGGGCTGCTAGTTTGACTCCGCAGAGGCGGAGAACCAGTTCAGCTTCTTTGTTTGGGAGGATGTCCCAAGTATGAGCTCTGTGATTTATATTAAGTTCTTCAGTTTCAGCCATTTGCCCAATTTATAAGTCATGTCTTAGTTATTTTTGTCCTCTGCTACCTCTAATATTTATGTAGGGCTTACGAGGTTCTCCCCAGAGTGCTGGACTTTCAGTTCTCAATGGGCGTATGCTTGGGAGATTGGATGACTTACGTCATGTTGAGGCCAAATATCCTGCACTGCTGTTCAAGCAGCAGCTCACTGCCTTTTTGGAGAAAATATATGGAATGATAAGAGACAATCTGAAGAAAGAGATCTCCCCATTGCTTGGGCTATGTATTCAGGTACATTATTTTGTGTGTGCTACTTATGCCACAAGTCCAAGCAAGCTTACGAAATAGAATGTTTACTGCTCGATGTGTAGTTTCAGCAAGTCCCTACGCTTAATGTAGTATGATGTGATAACTGTGGAAGTTTTAGGACTTGGATTGGTTGATGCATTGTACCACTGAGAAGTTCTCTGATGATTGAACCAGTCAACGTGTTAAAGCAACAAAATCTTATAGATTGATTGTCACTTAAGAAAGTTAGTGTTTTGTAAATTATGCAGCACACGAGCTCTTGAATGTCTCTGCACGGCAGAGTTATTAGTTTCTAATATCTATTAAAATAATAAAATCACTAAAGTAATAAATCAGACAAATCCCCAATCATCAGTAGAGCTCCCGAGAATGGCTAGTGAGGATACTTCTCTTCAAGCCTAGGAACAAGCTGATCTTTCCAGGCTTAGTACTATGCCTTGAAGCGGAAAATTTATAAAAAGGCACCACTTTTCTCTTTGGGTCATTGTGTTACCTATGTTTATTATGTTCTCTCCCAATGTGAGAATATTTTTGCTGCCGAGAGAAAGAGGGAAGGGGTTAATTTGTATGAACATTATCTGCATCATGTCTGCAGGCACCGAGAACATCTCGTGCAAGTTTAGTCAAAGGAAGATCCCAAGCTAATGCTGCTGCCCAGCAAGCTCTATTTGCTCATTGGCAAAGTATTGTGAAAAGTTTGAACAACTACTTGATGATGATGAAAGCAAACTATGTAAGTTAAAGATTGGAGAGCTATATAATAATTAATAGCAATATTCATTTTGTCTCCCTGATGTTTATGTGTTTCCATTGCTCCACCCATGTAGGCTCCTCCTTTCTTAGTTCGGAAGGTTTTCACTCAAATATTCTCCTTTATCAATGTTCAACTTTTCAACAGGTAACTACAGGCCTTTAAGGACTGTAAAATCTGTGTGCATTCTGTACGTTAAGTATATTTTATTTGGCACATTGGCACCTTCTTATGTATCTGTGTTTTAACTTTCTCTACAAACAGTCTCCTTTTGCGGCGTGAGTGTTGCTCGTTCAGTAATGGAGAGTTTGTGAAAGCTGGGTTAGCTGAATTGGAACAGTGGTGCTGCTATGCAACTGAAGAAGTAAGCATGTTCCACTGTATCTTTTCAATTCTTAGTGCTATCCAGTATCTTACTTCTGTATTTTCATGTCCAGTATGTAGGCTCAGCATGGGACGAGTTGAAGCACATTAGACAAGCAGTTGGATTCCTAGTAAGAACTAATTTAGTGGCTTTGTGCAAAACAAACTTTCGCATGATCACGTGCTTTTATCTGACTCTTTCTCCCCTCAATTTCTTGCAGGTTATACATCAAAAGCCCAAAAAGACATTGCATGAGATCACTAATGAACTTTGTCCAGTAAGGAGACTTAGTTCTATATTTCTCTTCTGTTCTTGTTCCAGTTTGTTGTTCCTTAAATATGGTTGTTTCTTTTACCTATCAGAAGAAAAAAAATTCCTGTTTCTTTATCGACTTCTCGTTCGCTGTTTTTCTTTTCTAATTCACATGGCTATTTTTTATTAGGTGCTTAGCATACAGCAACTGTATAGGATCAGCACTATGTACTGGGATGACAAATACGGAACCCACACTGTTTCTACAGATGTAAGATCTTGCACCTACAGTTTTAATGCGATGTAGGTCTTCAGTAGTTTTTGTTTTGTTATAGTACAGTTTGCTTGTTTCCTGATTTCCCTGTATGGTTTCTGTTTCCGTCCCACTGATAGGTTATTTCAAGTATGAGAGTTATGATGACAGAGGACTCCAATAATGCTGTTAGCAGTTCCTTTTTGTTGGATGATGACTCGAGGTATCGTTTATTAAATAACTCATTTCTCAATATTTGGCATATATGTACATTTTACTGACCATCTCAAATTCATATCCTGTCTCAAATTATTGATGCAGCATCCCGTTCTCCGTGGATGACATCTCCAAATCAATCCAACAAGTAGACATTGCTGATGTTGAACCTCCTCCATTAATCCGTGAGAATTCAGCATTTGTATTTTTACATCAACGCTCTAGTTGATGGTGGTTTCCGAATATCACTCAACATGGACTTTGATGAATGTTCGCGTAGCTCCAGAGAGCCGACTCTCCTGCTCATCATGGAACATGCAGAAACTTGTGCATATAATTACATCACTTGTTGCATTTAATGGCTAGTGTATATTTTTCTCCACTTGTTTTTGGTCAACCGTCTCAGTTTGTTGTCCCGTTCAATTTATTCTTTTCTCCTCTCATGCTTAACTTGAGAGGTATTTTTAATAGGCCAAAAGGCTTTTAGTGTGATCATATGCAGGTATAGGCAGATGCATTGGTTTTTTGTTGCTTGCCTTTTTTTGAGTTGTAAAGTCACTAAAGTTGTCAGTCAATTTTAGGTTCTTATTTGCTGTAGTGTTTAGCAAAGTGCAGTTTAAGGTTGTGTTGTATATGAAGTGTTAAAATTGTCAACGCAATTTGTGATTCTTTTCTTCCCATTGGCGAACTGCAAAATCGGTAGATCAGTTGAACTTATAATATGACTCATAAATAGGGAGCTTAGTTAGAAAATCAGCACATCATATATAAAGCCCTATTTCTGTTACTATATGTTTGGCTACACAAGTAGATCATATTTCATTACTTAAAAGTAGGGTATTTGGTTGTGGTTGAATAAAGTTCCAGCCTTGCTTAATTATATCAATATACTTGGTGGATATAATGGAAAATAACTACTGCCTCTTTCGGTAATCTCTATTGGATTGCACAAAATTATAATACTTGGTATACTCATAACAAATGGTATCCTTCGAGTTGATTTTAAGAAACAAAATTATGATAATATACCATAAAAGGGCAGTTCTGCGCTCGGGGAAGGACTGCACTCAAGGGGAAGAGGGGTAGGGGTGGGGGTGGGGGTGGCTTGGGGGGGTGGGGGAATGATATATATAGCCTATCCTAATGCAAGCGTTAGTGACGATTTTTACGGCTCGAACCTGTGTCTTATAGATTATAGTGAGATAACTTTACTGTTGCTCCAAGGTCCCCTTCCATGATAATAGACTATCTATGCTTAAACTTGTAGTGTATTATTTTTTTTCTCACTTCTTTTTAAAATTTTGAGGAACTAAAGTTGGGAGAAATTCAAAAATAGCCAGATTTACATGTGGTTTTTCAAAAATAGCCACAGTTTCAAAAGTCATCGAAATTTAGCCACTTTTCATGTAAAGTTAAATCTGAACGAAAACACTGTTCAAAATTCGGAAAATACTCCAGCATAATATACTGGAGTTTCAATATATTTTGCTGGAACTCCAGTATAACAACAAAGTATACTGGAACTTCAGTATATTATACTGGAGCCAGCAAAGTCTACCGGTCCGGTATGATATGCTGGAAGTTCATACACAGGTGCACCGAACTCCAGTATATTATGCTGGACCGGTCTTTGTTGCAGCAAAATAGTGGCAAATTTTTAATGATTTGGCAAACGCTGACTATTTTTGAATGACCAATCCGAAAACTTGCTAGCCCGTGATATTTTAACATTAAAGTTAGATATTAACATGGGTCCGAATGAAAACCAAAATCAATTTGTAATGACAATAACTCAAATGCAACATAAAATCTTTCATTGTCAAGAGATGCAAAAATATGCAACCTCTAAGAAGAAGAAGGTAATCGTAGGAGCAAAAGGGAAATAAGAAAACAATAGCAGACAAATAGGAAGAGTATAGCCTGGGAAAATTCTTACCACATAAAAACAACACTTCCAAAAATTCTACTTCATAACAATACATTTGTGCAGAACACTAAATCATTAAAACAACTGTCTCAAGTGTACGAAAACAAAGTACCAAAAAGAAAAACGAAGACAATAAGTAACAAAGAAATTGAAAAGGGATAGAAATATTTTGTAGCTGAAACAGTGTTGATAGCGTCTTTCACCCTCAAATCAAGTGGCTCCAAATCTGACCGAAAAGGGAAAATTTCATCAACTTTATGACATTTATCCAATTTTACCACATTAAAACTCTTATCTTGCAACTTGTAGAAAATAACCTCATAATAATCCTTCATCAAAGCAATATCTGCATTATAAAACCCAATTGGACTTGGATATTTTGTCACTTTCTTTAAAATTTCAATGTCAACTTCCTTTTTCAACTCCCAACTTTGGTTTCTATTCTCAAAAACCCAAAGCTCCATCCCTTTTGTTGACAAACAAGTAAACCCCAACTTCCCTTTATACTCCACAAGTTGGTTATATTCATAATCTTTATACTCCATTGCAGATTTTGGAAGAGAAAATCTTGAAAAAGCTTCTTCTCCATTATAGTTTAAAGCCATCACTTGATCATCTTTTCTTAACTTAAAATAAACCAAACCACTTGCATTAACTGCTGGAGCAAACATGTCAAAATACACTTCAGGAGGTAGTAATAAATCTTTTGCTTCTCTCCAAATCCAAGCTTCTGAATCAAAAATTTCACAACGATAATAATTCAACCCTAATTTTCTATAATGATGATAAAGAGTCCGAGGTGACGATAACCTTATGATCTTGAACTGCAAAGGATTTGATCTCAGTACGATCAGGGCGACTTTGATAGTAGAATATCGTATCCTAGGATTAGGGAGTTTAATCCATTGTTTAGTACTAGGTTTACATATGTGATATCTGTCCTCTCTCCTTGTTCTTCTAACACAACACAAAATTCCTTGCTTTGACGATGCTTCAATCTTCATATCAATGTCGTTCTTGAAAATATTTTCTGGCTTTATATTTTCAATAGGAAGATATAATGGAGTTTTACCTGAACATCCATTTAATGATATGAACTCAGTAACGTACTTGGTTTTTGATAAAGATTGAACAAAAAAACCTGAAATAGTTTTGCTTTTGTCACAAAACTGTGGCATGAAATTTGATTCATAAACTAAATTATGCCACTCTTTGTTTACTGCTTTGCATGTGTCTAATGTTTTTAAGGAATTAGTTCGAGTTAATATCTCGAAAATTATATCGGAAGGAAACGGAGAAGAAGAAGAAGAAGAAAAAGAAGAGAAAGCCATTGAATTGAGTTGAGAGGGAAGAGAAGAGAAAGTCTGAAAACTCGACGGTATATTTTAGGTGTAAGAGAAGAATATTTATAGGTGAGGTGACTGAAACTTGACGGTAAAGAAACAGGTAAACTTTTCCAATACTAACTGGGAAACTATTTCTTTAAATTAACTTGTTATGCTAATGTTTTTCCCTTTTGTATACAGATTATAATTAGTTACTATTATTTCTCCAGTCCTATCATTCTTTTTTTGTATGAAACGGACAGCTAAGAGGAGTAGTAAAATTTCATGTTTCGTAAATTGATTAGGGTAATTATTTTGTAATGAAACTAATAAGGTACTTGAGATACTATAAAATATTGGAAGTTTTGAATTAGTACTAAAGTTTGTGTCTAAGCTTATAGATTTTTTATATTGACTATCATTGGGTACTATTATTTTCCCAATTTTATTATTCGTTTTTTTGTATGAAAAAGACCGCTAAGGTGGTAAGTGGGGAAGAGTAGGGGTGTAAATGAACCGGGTTGGTTCGATTTTTATCAAACCAAACCAACTATATCGGTTTAGATTGGTTCGATTTTTTCGGGGTTTTTTTGTAATATGGATATTATTTCAATCTTACCTTGTTAAATTTTTGACAAGTAAATATATGTTTAGTAAAAATTAAAAAATTGACAAATATATGATCTATTAAAATATTCTTATGGAAGAATTTTCGTAGTAACACATGATAGTTATTTTTTAGTCGTCTGGCAATAATTTTATGTTGACGTACACTTTCAAGATTAACCAAATTTAATAATTAAATATTAAAATAAATATGAACCTATATAATGATATGTTCTATTTAATTTTAATTGTCGAAATGCCATTTCAAATTCGAAAAAGATATAAGAATTTAATAGACATACGAAATGTAAAAGAACAAAGAGATTGACGTATTTCACAAACACTTAATAAGAAAGTGATCATACAACCCATAATTTAAAGTTAATAAATATGTAGCACTTCATATTTAATTAAAAATTACATCCCATAAGAGAATTGCAAATATTTTTAGATATTTTCTAAAGAAAATTCTATAAAAAGTCTTAAAATTATATATAAATTATATATTCATATGGAGAAAATCTCACTTTATACCCATTAATTCCAAACTTTACCCTTTAATACCCAGGCCGAAACTATTTACTACTCCTACCCATGAAGCCCAAACTATTTACCCGGTATTCTTGACAACATGGTATCGTATTCTTGACAACGGGGCCTCTTTGTTATTATTGTTCTTGATTTCTTTTTTCTAGGAAAAAGAATTCAATCATGGCTGTATATTTCAAGTATAAAGTGCTAAAGATTATGATTTAATTCCAACTCTTGATCAATTTATTTATGTTGGCAATTTAAAATTAAAAATATTTGAATCCAAGCGTTTTGGTAGGGGTAAAGATTTTGACCTTCTTATTACCAACGCTCAAACTAACGAAGATTATGTGGATCAATTCTGCTCCACTAACGAAAATGGCTAGTTTCAATTCTGCTCCACTTTTTCTTGATTGTTCTTTCCCTAGCTCTTGCTCTTGCCTTGACCCTTGAATTTGAAATTTTTATTTTGAAGATTTCTTGTTTGATTCAAAGTGGGTGTTGTTAAATATTGCTTATAGTACCTTCTGGAAGTTCATACTGAAATTCGATAGCATTTGGAGCTGATTTGAGGTGATTGAGATAGAAATTTCTAGTTGAAAATCGAAGAAGAACACAGCTACAGTATACCGCTACGGTATACAATATGCTGCAGGAGTATATAGCTATATTGCAACAATATACTATTATAGTTTACAATATACTGCAACGGTATATTGTAATAATCGAAGAAGAACACGGTTATCTAACATTATACCGCTACAGTATTACAATATACTATAGGAGTATATAGTTATACTGCAACAATATACTATTATAGTATACAATATATTGTTATAGTATACTGTAATAATATGCAATATAGTGATATACTATAATAGTATGCTGTAATGGTATACAATATACTATAATAGTATACTTATTACACGTAAATTCACTTGCCTTTTCCCTTTTAATTTGCTTTAAGCTTTTACCCAGCGTGAGGGGCAAATTGAAAACGCAAAATAAAACAAAATATTATAGTATGATATATAATGTAACAGTATACTCTTACATTTAGATCCTTTTAGAATTTTTTGAAATTTTTACTGACAACTGATATTATTTCAGTTTAATAATTGAATTTAATTTTTTTACTCTTTGCGTACAATTGTATACCCTGTTGGTATAGTTATATACTATACTGGTATTATATGTTAGTTAATATTTTTTGGTTTTATTAGTTATATTTAATTGGTACACAATTTAATTTTTCTTTAGTAATAGTATAAAAAAATAGTGAAACAGTAAATGAAATTAGATTATAAAGAGAAAAAAAAATATAAAAAAAGAAGTTAAATAAAATTAGAAAAGGAAAGAAGAAAAAAAATAAGAAGAAACCGAGAAAAATGAAAAGGAGAAAAGAAAAAAAAAGAAAAAAAGAAGCATAGAAATAAAAAAGAATTGGAGAATAAAGAAAAAATTCCCCACAAAAACTACTATGGGTAAGAAATGTAATTAGTTGATTGGTAGAAAAACAAATGGGTAGACAAGGGTAAATAGTTTTGTTTTGTGGGTAACTGTGTCAAAACCCATTTATATGTCAGTTTGGTTCGGGTTTTTTTACTCAATACCAAATCAAATCAAACCAAACCTACTCGGATTTTTTAATCGGTTTAGTTTGACTTTTTGGTTGGTGCGGTTTTCCGGTTCAGTTTGTACACCTCCCTAGGCAAGAGTATAAGAATTATTACTGCCACTACTCCATTATTTAATCTCGTCGTACGTAGTTGTTGTTGCTGTTACTATTTATAATCAGTCACAAATATCAAAGGTTTTTTTAAAAATAAAAAAAATCATATCCAATCAAAATATGTCATATAAATTACGCGTGACGACCCAAAGGGTCATCACCTGTTTTTAATTTAATTCTGTGTCTCCGAGGCCTTGAAAACCTCATTTAGAGTCGTCTCGATTTGCGTGCGCAGTCCGAGTGCGTAGCCGGAAAGCTTAAATATGAAATTCTGTGAAAAAAATGCTAAGTTTTGATGTTAAAATGAATAAATTTGACCTTGGTCAATGTTTTGGGTAAACGGACCCGGACCCGTGATTTGACGGTCCCGGAGGGTCCGTAGGAAAATATGGGACTTGGGCATATGCCCGGAATCGAATTCCGAGGTCCCAAGCCCGAGAAATGAATTTTTTTATAAAATTATTTTATGAAATTGTTTAAGGAAATTTGAAATGAAAATTGATTAGAACGTGTTGGTATCGGGCCTGTATTTGGTTCCGGCGCCCGATACAGGTCTTATATATGGTTTAAGTCATTTATGTGAAATTTGGTTGAAAACGGACGTCGTTTGACGTGATTCGGACCTAAATTGGAAAATTTGATGTTTTATGAAGTTTGAAAGAATTCTTGGATTTTGAGGTTTAATTCGATGTTTATGATGTTAGTTTGGCGATTTAATCACACTAATAAGTCCGTAGGATATTTTTGAGGTTGTGTGTATATTTGGTTTGGAGCCTCGAGGGCTCGGGTGAGTTTTGGATAGGCCACGGGTTGCATTTTTGAACTTAAAAGTTAGCTGGTTTGAACTGACCTCGAGGGCTCGGGTGAGTTTTGGATCTGCGAAGCCTGGCTCGCAAATGCGAAGGCTGCCTCGCAAATGCGAGACTGCCCAGACCCGATCCTTCATCGCAAATGCGATAATTACTTCGCAAATGCGAAGGTGTCCATGATGGCCAGGGATCGCAAATGCGATCGATATGTCGCAAATGCGACCATCGCAAATGCAACCAAGGTCTCGCAAATGCGAAGGTCCGAAATTTTTGAAGCGTTCGCAAATGCGAACAATGCTTCACAATTCCCATGTCTGCAAGGTCGGGGTTCGCAATTCGCATTTCCTATATCAGAGACCTGCAATTTTACACTTAAACGATTTTGAACCCTATTTTTCATATTTTCTCAAACCCAAACACACTTAGGCGATTTTCCAAGAACAAGTCTTCTTCCAAATCAATTGTAAACTAGTTTTTACTCATTTCTTTCAATCATTTACATCTTTTAACATGATTTCAACCTAAAATCAAAGATTTTCAAAGAGGAAATTGGGTGTTTTGGGTAGGACATAGGTTTTTCAAAAATTGGGGATTTGGACCTCAATTTGAGGTCCGATTTCAAAACAAATTATATATTTGAGTTCGTGGGGGAATGGGTAATTGGGTTTTGGTTCGAACCTCAGGTTTTGACCACGTGGGCCCGGGGGCGATTTTTGACTTTTGGGTAAAACTTTGGAAAACTCATTTTTATGCATTGGGGTTGATTCATTTAGCGTTTATTGATGTAATTAAGTAATTTGTGATTAAATACGAGCGAATTGGCGGTGGAATCAAGGGGTAAAGCTATCATTGAGACTTGAGTTGTGTTCAAGGCATCGAGGTAAGTGTTTGGTCTAACCTTAGCTTGAGGGATTAGGAGTTGAGTCCTATTTGCTATGTGGTAATTGTTGAGTACGACGTATAGGCATGGTGACGAGTATCTATACGTTGGTGTCAAGCATGACCGTGAGTCTTATATTGTGATTTTCATGACTTCGTTGTATTAATCATGCCTTGGTGAAGATTTCTAATTGTTGTATAAAGTTTGTGGAAAGAATTGTGACCCATGATCATCGAGGAGCGTTGGCTCAAGTTGTATACCGAATTGTGAAAGTGTAAGCGATAATTGAACCTCTAGAGCATTGACTCGAGTTGTGAAGTGAATTGTGAAGTAAAAGTGAGAAGGAGAAGAAAGTATTATATTGTCACCCTTGCCAGGCTATTGTTGATTTATTTTTTATCTCCCTTGCCGGGATGTGAATATTATTGATGTTGTTCCCTTGCCGGTATTTAATTGTTGACTTTTTGCTCCCTTGCCAGGATTCTTATTGCAAATTTCCTTTATTTCCTTGCCCTATTGTTTGTGATTGTTGTTTGGGTAAGGAAGAGCGTTAAAGCACGAAGGGTGATGCAGTGCATTGTTTGCTATTGTGAGGAAAGAGTGTAAAGACGAAGGGTGATGCCGTGTCCCACGATGTACCATTCCGTGCCTATTATATTGAATTCATGGTGCGGAAAGAGTGTAAATCACGAAGGGTGATGTCGTGCCGCACGATGTACCATTCCGTACCTATTATATTGATTCTTATGGTGAGGACGAGAGTAAAAGCACGAAGGGTGATGCCGTGCACTTGTCCTTGATTTCCCGGATTCATGCTGATAATTGAGTTGTGTTGTTCTTTACGTTTATTTTATTGATTTTCTGTTGTTACTTGACTTTATGGTGATGTCATTGATTCCCTTGCCCAAATTGCGTTGTAATTGTTGCTTGGGTGAGGAAGAGTGTAAAGCACGAAAGGTGATGCCGTGCATTGTTTTGGTGAGAGAGTGTTAAAGCACGAAGGGTGATGCCGTGCACTTATTGCCGTTTGTTATGATTTCTTGTTGTTATCAGTTCAAGTGAATTAATTGTCTTATTCTACTATTACTATGATTCCTTATGTTGATATTTTCCTTTATTGTGTTACTTGTTATTATTGGATCAAGGTGTTCTTGCGCAACAATATGCCTTGAATTTATGCTATAATTGCTACATGTTTATGTGACTTAATTGCTACTTGACCTTTAGCATACTTAATATTAAATTGCCTAATTGCTCCTTAAAGTCCATAATTTATTGCTACTTGTCATTATTTATTTTCCTTAGTGAATCATAATTATTGTGTACTTGTTGTCTTATGAATTCGTATTAATTGTTGCGTTTGTTAGAGTAAATTTCATTTGGAAGAACTGTTGATATAATAAAATGGGAGCGGGTGGTACGCCTACCACAAGATATGAGAAATGGGATCGGGTTGCACGCCTGCAACGAGTCGTGAATTCGAGAGTTGAAATCTGCCTTTGTTTTCCTTATCCTTGTTAGAAGTTAAATTTTTGGTTTCCTGATAATTCTCTTGAGATTCTGCTTTATCTGTTATTTCCCGAAGCATGTTTTCCCCCTCCCATCTTTATTTGTTTATTTCTGCTTTACTTTCCGTTGTATATTATGCAACTGCACAGGTTTATTTGGTGGTCTGGTCCTAGCCTAGTCACTACTTCGCCGGGGTTAGGCTAGGCACTTACCAGCATATGGGGTCGGTTGTGCTGATACTACACTTTGTGCTCTTTTGCACAGATCTAGGTACCGGACAACAACAGTAGCTCGGGAGCCAGCCTTCAGTCCACCAAGACTCCGAGGTAGCCTTGCAGGCGTCCGCAGGCCCGACGTCTCCTCTATCTTTATTCATGTTCTGTTATCTCTTGTATTCGAGACAGACAATGTTATATTTCCTTCAAACGGTTGTATTTAGTACTCTTAGTAGTCCGTGAGTGATGTGACATCAGTTCTTGGGTAGAGGCATATGTTGATTTTCGCATTATTGTTCAGCTTATTTAATTTAAGTCTTTCGCTTTATTTTCATATTCCGCTGTTATTTAAATATTTAGCGCTTGTTGTTATGATTGATAAAAGGATTTAAAATAAAAAGAGTTAGGAGTTTATGATTTGTGGCTTGCCTAGCTTCTACGAGTAGGCGCCATCACGACCCCCGAGGATGGGAAATCTGGGTCGTGACAAGTTGATATCAGAGCTCTAGGTTACATAGGTCTCACAACTCACGGACAAGCTCAGTAGAGTCTGAGGGATCGGTACGGAGACGTTTGTATTTATCCCCAGAGGCTACAGAGTTAGGAAAAGTTTCACTTATATTCTTCCCTGTTGTGCGATTTTGTTCTCTCAATGTTAAATTGAAACCTCTACTCTTGTCCTTTTCGCGAATGGCAAGGTCATGTACCGCTTCTTCAGCTGAGCATCAACACAGACCAGTGATAGATCAGCTACATCTTCGGAGGATTTGTGGAGGTGAAGGTATTAGAGGTGGAGGTGCAGGTACCGTTCTGGTTTGTGGTAGAGAAGCTTCGGTTTTATTTTGCGCCGTATCTGTCATGCCAAGACTGTGACCTTAGCTTTACCGGATTTGCCTCCTTTAGAGTGGAGAGGGACTCCTGGTCATTCTACCCGCAGTGTTTTATCGTATGTGAAGGCTCGGCGTATGGTCGAGAAGGGGTGTTTGACCTATTTAGCCTATGTTCGTGATTCTAGTGCTGAGGTTCCCTCTATTGATTCTGTGCCTGTTGTTTGTGAGTTTCCTGATGTTTTCCCTTCAGACCTGCCAGGTATGCCACCCGACAGGGATATTGACTGCTTCATTGATCTGGTTCCGGGCACTCAACCCATTTCTATCTCGCCATATCGTATGGCCCCGCCGGAGTTGAAGGAGTTAAAGGAACAGTTGCAGGGTTTGCTTGACAAAGGTTTCATTAGACCCAGTGTTTCACCTTGGGGTGCGCCAGTGTTATTTGTCAAGAAGAAGGATGGGTCAATGAGAATGTGTATTGATTACCGGCAATTGAGTAACGTAACGATCAAGAATAAGTATCCACTGCTGAGGATTGATGATTTGTTCGACCAACTTCTGGGTGCTAGGGTATTTTCCAAGATTGACTTGCAATCTGGCTACCATCAGTTGAGGATTAGGGCATCTGATGTCCCTAAGACAGCTTTTTTCACTCGGTACGGGCATTATGAGTTCTTGGTTATGTCATTCGGGTTGACAAATGCCCCAACAACTTTTATGGACTTGATGAACCGAGTGTTCAGGCCTTATTTGGACTCGTTCGTGATAGTCTTCATTGATGATATATTGATATATTCTCGCAACCAGGAGGAGCACGAGCAGCACCTTAGAGTGGTTCTTCAGACTCTGAGGGATAGTCGGTTATATGCTAAGTTCTCGAAGTGTGAATTCTGGTTGAGTTCAGTTGCATTTCTAGGTCATGTCGTATCAGCAGAGGGTACTCAGGTGGACCCAAAGAAGATTGAGGCAGTCAAGAACTGGCCTAGACCAGCATCAGCTACAGAGATTCAGAGTTTCTTGGGATTGGCAGGCTACTATCGTCGGTTCGTGGAGAGGTTTTCATCTATTGCAGCCCCGATGACCAGATTGACCCAGAAGGGTACCCAGTTCAGATGGTCAGATGAGTGTGAGGCGAGCTTTCATAAGCTCAAGATAGCTCTAACTACGGCACCGGTGTGTGTTTTGCCCACAGGTTCAGGGCCTTATATAGTTTATTGTGATGCTTCCCGTGTTGGGCTTGGAGCAGTGTTGATGCAGGATGGCAAAGTCATTGCCTATGCTTCGAGGCAGTTGAAGATTCATGAGAAGAACTATCCAGTTCATGATTTGGAGTTGGCAGCCATAGTTCACGCATTGAAGATTTGGAGGCATTATCTGTATGGCGTGGCATGTGAGGTGTTCACGGATCACAAGAGTCTTTAGTATTTGTTCAAGCAAAAGGAGCTGAATTTGAGGCAGAGGAGGTGGTTGGAGTTGTTAAAGGATTATGATATCACCATTTTATATCATCCGGGAAAGGCCAATGTGGTGGCCGATGCTTTGAGTAGGAAGATAGCCGATATGGCAGTCTGCTTATATTCCGATCGGTGAGAGGCCGCTTGCTTTGGATGTTCAGGCTTTAGCCAATCAGTTTGTGAGACTGGATGTTTCTGAGCCCAGTCGTGTGTTAGCTTGCACGGTCGCTCGATCTTCATTATTGGATCGTATCTGTGATCGGTAGTATGATGATCCCCATTTGGCTGTCCTTAGAGACATGGTGCAGCGCGGAGATGCCAGGCAGGTTACCTTACATGATGATGGAGTTTTGAGATTGCAGGGTCGAGTATGTGTGTCTAATGTGGATGGGCTCCGAGAGTTGACTTTGGAGGAGGCACATAGCTCCCGATACTCTATTCATCCGGGCGTCGCGAAGATGTATTAGGATTTGCGATAGCATTATTGGTGGCGTAGAATGAAGAAGGATATCGTAGCATATGTGGCTCGTAATTGCCAGCAGGTTAAGTCCGAGCATCGGAGGATTGGTGGTTTATTTCAGAGGATTGAGATTCCCGAGTGGAAGTGGGAGCGGATCACTATGGACTTTGTTACTAGACTTCCGCTGACTCGGAAGAAGTTCGACGCAGTATGGGTCATTGTTGATAGGCTGACCAAGTCAGCGCATTTCATTCCTGTGGCAGTCTCCTATTCATCCGAGAGGTTAGCTAAGATCTATATTCGGGAGATTGTTCGCCTTCATGGTGTGCCCGTATCTCTCATTTCGGACCGGGGCATGCAGTTTACCTCACGCTTCTGGAGAGCAGTTCAGCGAGAGTTGGGCACACGGGTTGAGTTGAGCACAACATTTCATCCCCAGACGAACGGTCAGTCCGAGCGGACTATTCAGATTTTGGAGGATATGCTCCGAGCTTGTGTTATTGACTTTAGAGGATCGTGGGATCAGTTCTTGCCTTTAGCGGAGTTTGCCTACAACAACAGTTACTAGTCGAGCATTCAGATTGCTCCTTATGAGGCTTTATATGGTAGGCAGTGTCGATCTCCGGTTGGATGGTTTGAGCCGGGAGAGGCTCGGATGTTGGTTACAGATCTGGTTCAGGAGGCCTTGGACAAGGTCAGGATCATTTAGGATAGGCTTCGTTCAGCTCAGTCCAGGCAAAAGAGTTATGCAGACCGCAAGGTTCGAGATGTGGCTTTTATGGTCGGTGAGCGGGTATCGCTCCGAGTGTCGCCTATGAAGGGCGTGATGAGATTTGGGAAGAAGGGCGAGCTTAGCCCTAGGTTCATTGGTCCGTTTGAGATTCTTGATGGAATGGGAGAGGTGGCTTACAGACTTGCCTTGCCGCCGAGCTTATCAGCCGTGCATCCAGTATTTCGAGTGTCCATGCTTCGGAGGTATCACGACGATCCAGCCCACGTGTTAGATTTCAGCACTGTCCAGTTGGATAAGGACTTGTCTTATGAGGAGGAGCCGGTGGCTATTCTAGACCGGCAGGTTAGTTAGTTGAGGTCGAAGAGTTTTCCTTCTGTTCGTGTTCAGTGGAGAGGTCGGCCTCCTGAGGCATCGACCTGGGAGTCCGAGTCTGATATGCGGAACCGTTATCCCCAACTTTTTCCCGACTCGGGTACTTCCTTCTTTTGTCTGTTCGAGGGCGAACGGTTGTTTTAGAGGTGGAGAATGTGACGACCCAAAGGGTCATCACCTGTTTTTAATTTAATTCTGCATCTCCGAGGCCTTGAAAACCTCATTTGGAGTCGCCTCGATTTGCGTGCGCAGTCCGAGTGCGTAGCCGAAAAGCTTAAATATGAAATTCTGTGAAAACAATGCTAAGTTGTGATGTTAAAATGAAAAAATTTGACCTTGGTCAACATTTTGGGTAAACGGACCCGGACCGGTGATTTGACGGTCCCGGAGGGCCCGTAGGAAAATGTGGGACTTGGGCATATGCCTGGAATCGAATTCCGAGGTCCCAAGCCCGAGAAATGAATTTTTTTGTAAAATTATTTTCTGAAATTGTTTAAGGAAATTTGAAATGAAAATTAATTAGAACGTGTTGGTATCGGGCCCGTATTTTGGTTTCGGGTACATGTCTTATATATGGTTTAAGTCATTCCTGTGAAATTTGGTTGAAAACGGACGTCGTTTGACGTGATTCAGACCTAAATTGGAAAATTTGATGTTTTATGAAGTTTGAAAGAATTCTTGGATTTTGAGGTTTAATTCGATGTTTATGATGTTAGTTTGGCGATCTAATCGCTCTAATAAGTCAGTAGGATGTTTTTGAGGTTGTGTGTATATTTGGTTTGGAGCCTCGAGGGCTCGGGTGAGTTTTGGATAGGCCACGGGTTGCATTTTTGAACTTAAAAGTTAGCTGGTATGAACTGACCTGCGGCTCGCAAATGCGAAGGCTGCCTCGCAAATGCGAGACTGCCCAGACCTGATCCTTCATCGCAAATGCGATAATTTACTTTGCAAATACGAAGGTGTCCATGATGGCCATGGATCGCAAATGCGATCAATATGTCGCAAATGCGACCAAGGTCTCGCAAATGCGAAGGTCCGAAATTTTTGAAGCGTTCGCAAATGCGAACAATGCTTCACAAACCTAAACACACTTAGGCGATTTTCTAAGAACAAGTCTTCTTCCAAATCAATTGTAAGTTAGTTTTTACTCATTTCTTTCAATCATTTACATCTTTTAACAGGATTTCAACCTAAAATCAAAGATTTTCATGGGGAAATTGGGTGTTTTGGGTAGGACCTAGGTTTTTCAAAAATTGGGGATTTGGACCTCAATTTGAGGTCCGATTTCAAAATAAATTATATATTTGAGTTCGTGGGGGAATGGGTAATCGGGTTTTGGTTCGAACCTCGGGTTTTGACCACGTGGGCCCCGGGGCGATTTTGACTTTTGGGTAATGTCACACCTCCTTTTTATTTACTACACCCCGCAAAGGGTGTATAGGAGTTTTTCCACTTAAAGGACAATCGGAACGGGATTTATTATTAAAATTTAGAGTCGCCACTTGGGAGATTAATGGTGTCCCAAGTCACCGGTTGAATCCCGAACCGAGGAAGTTATGACTCTGTTAACAGCCTGCGAACCAGAAATCCGAGTAAGGAATTCTGTTAACCCGGGAGAAGGTGTTAGGCATTCTCGGGTTCCGTGGTTCTAGCACGGTCGCTCAACTGTTGTATTTGCTTTTATCTGATTTTAAAACATATTCTAACCTATGTGCCCTTTGTTCTAAACCGCTTTTATTATATTTTTTATTATGAGACTTGCAACGTCGTGAAAATGCGTCTTGAACCACGTCGCACCAGTGCACCCGTGATTGTTAACTCATTTCGACTTCGTCGAGATTTTGATTTGGGTCACATAAATGTGCACCCGTATTTAGGAAGGTAAATTTATTAAAATACGCGCCTAAAGCATCTACGCATTTTCAACTTTAGGGAAGGCCGTGAAATTTGCTAAACGGTCCTCCCGAATTCTAAATGTACGTAGCATTTATTGAGGGCCCCGCAATTTGCATTTTTATTTGGGTGAGGCTCATCTCATCATTTTTATTTAAAGGCTACTCTTAAGGTGGCTACAATTTTCTACTCACTTTGTCTCTAAAATAAAGTAACAGAAGACAAAACCTAATTAATTAATCATGCTGTAAATTTTTAACATTAATAGTGAGTCTTGCATTTACTCCTAATTCAGCTAATTCTGGGCTTCAGTGTAGATTGAAGCAACCAGCGAGCCCAGTTGGGTTAATTTTTGAATCCGCCTGGTTTTGCTTGTTGTTATTACCTTTGGGCCCAATTTGATTAAAAAAGGCCATGGCCTGGGTACTTCNGAATCTCTAGCTAGTTTAATGAGGAAAACAGCTTGAAAATCCTTATGTTTGGTTGATTGAAATCTCCGAGTTTGTTTTAGGTTTGATTTCGACTTCATTTTGGTTAATTCAAGTTCATTGAGTTGGTTGTTGGTGCTGTTCATTTCTGGACTGAGTTTGATAACATTCTCCTGGGCTGTGATTTCGATTTTGAGCTGCTGTTGATTCTCTGGCTCTTGCTGTTGATTCCTCATTTGTTTTACATTCTATTTTCCAGGTACATATCCTATATCCCTTGGATTTTGGAATGGAATGAAGTGATGCTCGTTTTTCCTGTTGAATTCCCTACATAAGTGTAATTAACTTCAGTACTTTAGTATATATCAATGTGTAATTGACTGAGGACTGTTCATTAGTATCATGACTATTGGCACTATAAATATTTGTATGAAATAACGTTGTCATAGTTGGTATGAATGTTGCAAATCCACTTCAGAATTATATGAATGATACAATACAATATTGGTTAGGGCTTCACAATTATAGTTTGGTTATTATGTCAATCTCAGGTTTGCTTTTAGATTGAGATGTTGCCTGGACTGTAGGAAATTTTATGTTAGATTTACACGTACTGTTAGTAATGCTGATAGCGTTTAATTATCTCGTTAATATGAAGTTTAAGAAAACAGGTTCAGAATGATTTGCCATTTTTCGTCCACTTCTAAGTAGCTCCTGATAGAATCGAAATGGACTGATAATTGAATCCCAATCCTGTTAATTTCGTCATTTGAATATATCACATGCTTGTAGGAGTTTAGTAATTTAGAATCAAATTGATAGTGGAGTTTGAAGTTGAAATTTTCTTTTTGTGTTATTTCAATTAACAAGTCCAGTTGCATGAACCTTGTCTATAATTCCGTTTGGGCTTGTTCATGAGCCCAGGATTGACAGCCTACATTGAGACCATTAAGTTTCTATTTAGACTCTTTGATTCTGATTGGGCCTGGGCAAGGGCCCATGGCAGACTGACATTGTCAAACTGGACTGAATCCAGTCGAATAGTTACGCATGGGTCATAAACAATATTAATTAATCAGACCCATGAGTTTTTGCATCTCCAAATCATGTCATTGGGCCAGACCTTTAAGGCCCCAAATTTCCATAAATCAGAATTTATTAAAATTATATTAAGCATATAGGGAATTAAATCATAAATATAAAATTGGGTTTTGAATTAGGTAGCGGGTTCAAGCTAAAAGGGCTTTCCCTTTTGTTTGAATTCGGACTTGAATTCGAGGCCCGAATTTATATTTGTGAATTAATTGACCTTTTAGAGACAAATGATAAATAGAAAATTTTAGTTTGCTTTAGGTTGGCCTTTTAATAATAAAAATGAGACGAGCCTCGCCAAATCAAATATACAATTGCGGGGCCCTCATTAATTACTTAAAATACTTAGAAATTCGAGACGGTCCGTTTAGCAAATTTCACGGCTTTCCCAAAAGATAACAACACGTTAGTCTCTTTAGACGCGATTTTAATAAAATTACATTCCTAAATTCGGGTGTGCATTTCATGCGACCCGAATCCAAATCCGAAAACGTTGAATAAGAATGTGTCGAGGATCCGGGTGCATTTCATGTGACGTGATCCGAAAACACGTTCTTAAACGACGTTCACTTTCTTAAATAAAATAATAATTGACAAAAAGCGGATAAATAACTTTTAAATTGCATTGTAGGTTTAACATGTATTAAAATCAAAATTTAGCCAAATATAGCAGTTGAGCGACCGTGCTAGAACCACGGAACTCGGGAGTGCCTAACCCCTTCTCCCGGGTTAACAGAATTCCTTACCCGGATTTCTGGTTCGCGACTGTTAAACAGAGTCAAACCTTTTCCTCGATTCGGGATTCAAACCGGTGACTTGGGACACCATAAATCTCCCAAGTGTCGACTCTGAATCTCTTAATAAACGAATCCCGTTTTGATTGTCCTTTAATTGGAAAAACTCCTTTTATTATACCCCTTCCCGGGGTGTAGTAGCGAAAAAAGGAGGTGTGACAATAGTCATTTGTATAAAATGAACCTAACTAGCTGTGACGACCCAGCCAGTCGTCTCATGAGTTACCGCTCCGTTTTCCCCATTTCTGCTTCTTTATGCTTCGTTATCCGTGTTTCATGTGATCAAGTTGATTAGTTTGCGTTCGGAGTGGAATTGGTAAGAAGTGAGACACTTAGTCTCTTTTAAGAAGGTTTAAGTTGGAAAAGTCAATCGGATGTTGACTTATGAGTTAGAGGGCGCGGATGTGAGTTCTGATGGTTCGGTTAGCTTCGGGAGGTGATTTGTGACTCAGGAGTAGGGGTGTTCATAAAAACCCGAAAAATCGAATCAAACCGAAAACCGAACCAAACCGACGAAAAAAACCGATACTTTTTAGGTTTGGTTTGGTTTTGGTTTTGAATTTTAAAAACCGATAAAAATTGGTTTGGTTTTGGTTTTAATCAAAAAATAACCGAAAAAAACCGAACCAAACCGACTATAAAAGTAGCTATTTAAATTTATTATTACACCTATATATATGTATATTTTTATATAAAGTTTCTAAAATTTTATGGTACATATTAGTCATTTATATTTTTAGTCTAGTTCTTTGCTATTATAATCATCTAATTCTTTGCCTTTACATTCTAGTTTGCTTGGTAGTTTTCTTTTACTAAGTACAAGAATTTATTTCGTGTTAAAAATAACCGATTTTTAATTGAGTACTTAAATTATTCATCACTATTTGATTCAAATATCATCAATATATCTTGGTAAATGATAGATTTCTCAAAGACCAATTGATTTGACAGTGTTACGTTGAAAATGTGGTCGCCGGAATATGCATTTGGTAGTGTATCTATCATATTTAAGAAAAAAACCGATAAATAACCGAAAAAACCGAAAAACCGAAAAAAAAATCGACAAAAACCGAATCGATAAAAAACCGACTTAGTTGGTTTGGTTTGGTTCTAATATTTGAAAAACCGACTTACTTGGTTTGGTTTCTTTTTAGGGAAAAACCGACCCAAACCGAACCATGAACACCCCTGAGTCAGGAGCGTGATCGGAATGAGTTTTGGAGGTCCGGAGTAGAAATAGGCTTGAATTGGCGAAATTGAGATTTCGGCGTCTTGCGGTCGATAGGTGAGATTTTGATATAGAGGTTGGAATGAAATTCCGAAAATTGCAGTAGCTCCGTTGTGTCATTTGGGATGTGTGTATAAAATTTCAGGTCATTCGGATGTGGTTTTGTTGGATTTTTGATTAAAAGTGTATTTCGGATGTTTTTGAAAAACTTAGGCTTGAATTCGAGGAGTTTTGGGTAATTTGATGTTGTTTGAGGTATTTTGATGATTGGAACAAGTTTGAATGAGGTTATAGGGTGTGTTGGTGCTTTTGGTTGAGGTCCCGGGGGCCTCGGGCGTGTTTCGGGAGGTTAAACGGATCAATTTCATGTTTTGAGAACTTCAGAAATTGCAGGTTTCAGTGCAGGCGTTTTGGCCTTCGCGTTCGCGAAGGGACGGGGTTCGTGAGCTTCGCGTTCGCGAGGGTCCATGCCGCGTTCGCGAAGGTTTGTGAGAGGACTGCATCGCATTCGCGAGTGTGTATACGCGAACGCGTAGGAGAAATTGGGTCTGATGGTCAGTTAGTCATCGCGTTCGCGATGGAGCAAACGCATTCGCGAAGGTCAAGGCTGTGGAAGCATTGCGTTCGCGACTGGCATGTCGTGTTCGCGTAAGGTAAAAGCTGGTCAACGCAATTTTGTGCTACGCGTTTGCGAGAGGTTGACCGCTTTCGCGAAGAAGGATTTTTAAGTGTTGGGCAGAATGTTTTAAAAAGGCTATTCCGCCATTTTGAGGTTAAGAACCTCCATTGTTGAGCGATTTTGGAGCTTGGGAGAGCTAATTGAAGAGGGATTCAAGGGGAATCACCTCGAGGTAATATTTTTGAACTCAATACTCATTTCTATTGTGAAATCAACCTAGAAATTCATGGGACTTAAGCTAAAAATGGAAGAAACTAGGGCTTGGGATTTTAAAATTTGATTTGGGGATTTGAAGGGCCAATTGGGGTCGGATTTGAGAACTTTTTGTATGTATGAACTCGTGAGGAGATGAGGAACCCGTTGATGTGAAAAATTTTGAGTTTCGAGAAGTGGGCCCGGGGCTCGGGTTTTGGTAGTTTTGGGGTTTGTGCCCGTTATTGATTGTTTTCGCTTGGGCTTTGTTCCCTTAGCATATTGTGATGTATTCATTCTGATTTTGGATAGATTCGACGCGCGTGGAGTCCGATTTGAGGGGCAAAGGCGTCGCGAGCTAGAGATTTCGCCGGTTCGAGGTGAGTAATGATTGTAAATGATATCCTGAGGGTTTGAAACCCCGGATTGCACATCGTAGTGCTATATTGAGGTGAGACACGCACTAGATAATGAGCATGGGGTCTTTTACTACTGGGGATTGTGACTCGGTCCGTCCCGATTGATGATTTTACCGCGTATTTGACTGAAACTTATTTGTTATCATTATGATTTGGGCAGATTGCCATATTTGGGCTTCGTGCCAACTATTTGAACCCTTTGGGGATTTTTATCACTATTTCCTCACTGTTTTGACTTATTACTTGAACTCAGTCCCGTTGATATCTACTGCTTTACAAACTCAGCCACTTTTACTCAGATTTGAAACTTAAATGATATTTCTAAATGATGTTTTGGGCTGAGAACTACTGCTTTTACTAATGCCCGAGGGGCTTGTGATGATATCTGACTGAGTGCGCCCGAGGGCCATATGTGAGGATACACTGAGTGATATGAGGCCGAGGGCCTGAGATACATTTATACGCCACGAGGTGGCTTGAGTGATGTGAGGCCGAGTGCCGAGTGATGTGAGGCCGGGTGCCGAGAGATGATGCCACGAGGTGGCTTAATATAGCGCTTAGGCCGTAAGGGGCACCTCCAGAGTCTGCACACCCATAGTGAGCGCGGGTACCCATTGTTCTGAGAGTGAGCCCGAGGGGCTGATATTGTTCTGAGAGTGGGCCCGAGGGGCTGAGAGTGTTCTGAGAGTGAGCCCGAGGGGCTGATACTATTCTGAGAGTGAGCCCGAGGGGCTAGTACTGTTCTGAGATATTGCCTGAGGGGCGAACCTTTATGTGTTCATCTTTCATATTTACTTGTCATTTTACCTGTTATACTGTGGTATTTGTGCCCGAGGGGCGGATTTTTGGTGCTTATCGACACTAACTGTTTTGCATTCATTGCGTAACTGTTGAAAAAGTCATTTTCAAAAGAGTTTAAACTGAGCTAAGATATTTCTAAAGATTTCATAGCTTTACTGCTTTTCTCAAAGGGTTTTACACTGCTTCTATACAGCATGTTGGTTTGCTTTACGTGATTTCTTACTTCTCAGTTGTTATTTACCTTTATTACTCACTGAGTTGGAGTACTCACTTTACTCCCTGCATCGTGTGTGCAGATGCAGGTATTTTTGCACCCGATAGCGGGTTTTGACTGATCGGGGGCAGAGTTATCGGAGTTAGGAAGGTGACTGCCAGCGTTCGCAGCATCGCTTTTCTCCCTTTTGTTTATCAGTCCTGTTTAGTATATTTCAGACGTTGTAGTTGTATTTATACTCTAATAGATGCTCGTGACTTGTGATACCCCGTTATTGGGCTGTATTCCGCACTTTATATAGAAATCTTTTGATTAGACTGTGGTTATTTAATCATGCTAAAACTGTTTATTAATATTAACTATTCTGAAAAAGGGCAAAATGGGTTGGTTGGCTGGCCTTGTCTTCACGAGAGGCGCCATCACGACTGGATCGGGGTTGGGTCGTGACAAGTTGGTATCAGAGCCTAGGTTACATAGGTCTCACGAGTCATGAGCAGGTTTAGTAGAGTCTCGCGGATCGGTACGGAGACGTTTGTTTTTATCCTCGAGGGGCTGCAGAACTTTAGGAAAACTTCATATTCTTGAATTCTTATCGTGCGTCCTTTAATTCAGCTTGAAGAGTAACTCTTGAAATTCCTTCCACGCATTTGTATGCGCGCATGAGCGCTCAGTATTAGATGTGCCTTGATGGATTGTGATTCCCCGATCGAGGGGCGAGATGTGATCTCTGTGAGTTGATGTTGGGCCAGTCTGGAGGACTTGAGGCCGGATCTTTGCCTATAGCTTGTGCACCGAGGTGCTGATTGTGTGAACAAGTGTTTTTGAACTTATATGTTCGGTAGTGTCCCTGTTAGTGGAAGTGACAGTCGTGGCTATGTGATAAGTATGTTAGTACTGCGAGATGTATCTATATGATGTGGGAGTGACAAGAAAGGCCTGCTGAAGGATAGAGGAACTATTAGGTGCTGGATTTCCATCTTGATTCGAGGTATAGCCCCGAGTTATGGGCGTATGAAGGATCTTTTCATGTATCCCAGTTGAGAGTGAAGTAAATTTCATGTTGCGGTATGAGTCCAGACTCAGGAAGATCAAGTGACTGCATAATGTTTGTGACGGTGGAAGGTATGCAGAAATTTTAGTTGGAGGCAGAGAAGGTGGGTTATCTCCTGCGGAGTGTTTTAAGGTTGTGTGATCCTTATGTTGTCTATTAGAAGATCTCATTTACAAGTGAAGAATATGTGTTGAAATCTAAATTGGGTCGCCTAGAGAGTGGGCTAAACTGTTGTGTGAGTGAATGCGAGATTTGCAGAAGAGTTAAAATTCTAGATGATTTGTGTTTCCACAAGCTTATGAAGGATTGAGTTTAATCTCACTATGGTATTATGGCAGCAATAAAGTATATGCGTTATGAGTTATTGGGTGTGTTTTGATCTATGGCTTCGAGCCAAGTGGGGGAGTCTGCTATTGATTAAGTTGATTGCACGACTAGGTGCTATGTTGGTTCTAGTTTGAGGCGTGTTGGTGAGTCAGTTATGGCTTACGGAGATTGAGGTCGAGGATGGCTCGAGTGAAGGAAGATTTTGACAAAGGTTGTATTATTCTTCATAGGGTAAGAGAATCATGGGATGTCTTAAGTTATTGTTGGTAAAGAATACTCGGTGCATAGAGCAGGAAGTTGCTTGGTTGTATTGGGATGAGGTCACATCCTGCGGTGTCAGAGTGCTAATGAGGCACGGGTGGTTCTGTTCGTTCTATCAGGTAAATTGCAGTTTGAATAAGAGTAAATGACTTGCGAGAATGGTTCTAATGTGTTCAAGAGTCTGCATACATCAATTAAGTATTCTAAAGTTACATGTGCGGTTAGAAACTGTATTTTCATTGGAAGAGGTCAAGACTTGTGGTATTTCTATGTTAATTATGGGATTCTATGTATCAGTATCAGGAAAGTAAAGGTAACGGATTAGATTCGTAGGAAGTTCTTTAGAGTAAAGTATTCTGGAATGTGGTGTTTCTGGGAATATTTGAGAGAGTATTCAGCGGCTTATGGGTCTTAGACAGTGTGGTTTTATGCTTGAGTCTCGTGTGGTGAGCTTGGGTTGAGGAATTGTGGTGCTACAGTAAGAGGGAATATCAAGTTGAAAATGAATCAGAAGGAAATTTAGATAGATGGAGTAGCTTGATAGTAGACCGAATCGGTATGGTAGGGATATGATTAACTCCTTGTGTGTGTTCGAGGTAATGAGTTCTTACAGGTATTTTGCAGCAATGCTCTTGGGTTTTGATGGCTTGATTAGCTTGGTCGAGTTAGAAGGATTCAGCCCTGGCAGGTATGAATTGTGCAAAGGGAACTCAGAGAGTTCTTGATGGTTTTTACCGTGGTTTGGAGATGTATATTTTCTATGGGCATGCGGATTATGGGAGGTATAGTGATTTTTCTTCTAGATGGGATCAATGGAAAGTTCTTGACTAGTTGAGTACGTTGATGTCTGTGGATCGGAAGGGAGATGAAGTTCTCATGTTATCCTAGGATGGTATGGTATATGCGGTATGCCGCGGAGGATCGAGACTTGCATGTGTAAGGTTACAGTTCAGTTCAGTTCTAAAAGGAAGTTCATAAAACTCTTAGGCAGCGGGTAGCCTCAGATGATTAAGGAAATGGTATTGTTGATTGGAAGTGATTTGACGAGAGTATATGTTTCAGAAAAGGGCAATGTGATTAAGTTGATGGCACTTCGGTAGTATTGCGGCCTTTTCTGGCTAGATTGACTGGCGATATTCGGGTTTGCTTGGTGGCACGGGAAAATTTTAGAGTATCTATCGTGGAATGGTTGAGTATTAAAGGTGTGGCATGTGTTCGGACGGCGAAATTGGGATCGGATATGGTGATTCATGTGCCGTATGGATGTGGAGACGAAAGTTCTCATATTCAAGCTATGATGTGGTTGTAGATCGTGTGTATCGACACTGTTTAGTGACTATCGGGGGTTTGGAGACTCGAGAAATCTTTTGTTGCTTATGTTAGATTTGGAAGTGATATCGGGTTCAGATTGGTTGTCTCCGTGTTGGGTTATTTTGGACCATTGCGCTATGGGCTATGCCGGAAATGCCACGGGTTGAGTGGCGAGGTGCGTCGGATTATGTTCTAGTAGAGTGGTTTATATTTCGAAGACCCAGCGGACGGCTGGGAAGGATTGCCTTTCTTAATTGGGCCTTCGTGATGGATGTCAGTGCAGAAGTTTCTACCATTGATTCAGTTCCGGCGTTGAGGGACTTTTTGGATGTGTTTCTTGTGGCCGGGCATGTCGTCGGGCGAGGTTGTGGATTTCGGTATTGATTTGGTGCCGGGCACCGTATCGTATGGCTCCGGCAAAGTTATAGAGGTGGAAGGAGTAGCTTCAGGTTCCTTGATAAGGAGTTCGTTGGCAGGCCAATGTGGGTGAGTGTTCTATCTTGAGTCGGCTTGGCTGGCTCTGAATTGCATTGTTGAGAGAGGTATTGATTCGACCGTTGTTGAGTTTATCAGTGATCTGGGGATGTCTATGAGTTACCTTTCTATGTTGCGAGGTGTTATGAATTGTTTGGTTATAGGCACATATGGTGCGGTTCATTTGGGGTCTCATAGTGGAATTCAAGCGGGAAGAGTAATTGGGCGTTGCCTAGTGAATGGCGTATCAGTTATGTCCTATCGAGTTGCGTGGCGTATGTTAATTGTTTCACCGTGGGTGTAATGACTTGTTTTGGGTTCCAGACATCAAATTGTGCGTGGCTTTCGATTTCAAGCATAGTGACTTGAGGTGTTTCGCGTGGAGCAGTGTTTGGATAGGATCGCGCATTGTAGCGAAGCTATGTGAAGATATGACCTTTCGTGTTAGATTCATGTGTTCTATTTCTATGATGTGAGACAGGTTCTCAGCCTTGCGTTGTGATGGTACTGGTGAGCTTGAGGTACAACTCTTTCATTTGAGTTACTTTCATGATTTGAGTATGTTCGGACCGTTGCTTATTGGTGCGCGTATTATGCTGGTTGCGGCTTAGGCCTCTATTGATGTGTCATGTCACCAGAGTGGTGTATTGGATTGGGGGAGATCGTTGGGGTCATTAATGAATACGAACGGATTTGATTTCAGCTTATTGGAAGGATAATATCGAGGTTCGGCTCGAAAATTGCTATGGAATTTGCCAAAAGAGAAGTGGCTTCGTGAATGGTCGATCTGAGAAAATGGTCGTGGCTTATCGCATATTTCATCTATCGTTGGCAGTATATGAAAGTGTTGGAATGAAAATTTAGTTGATAAAAGGTTTCTACCGGTATTCGGTTGTTGTGGGCAGCTGCTGTGAATAGAAGTTATCGCTACGAGTGTTTGAGTTATGTGGTATATCGTGTGATTGCACCGGAGATTGCAAGTATGGGTGATTACAGCGTGTTTGGGCTTATTCTGGGTATAGATGTGAGATTCTGATCTTGTGAATGGTTTCGGAAGAGGAAATGTGGTTCTAAGGTTTATGGGCTAGATTGGGTTGTGAAATATCAGTTACAATGTGTTATCGGACCTATATGGAGATAGGGTGACGTGGGATCACCCCCGGGTATATGCATGGTAAGGTTATTCAGCGATTGGTTGGCTTTTGGAACAACTCTGGGCGCGTTCGAGGACGAACGTTTGTTTAAGATAGGGAGGATGTGACGACCCGGCCAGTTGTCTCATGAGTTACCGCTTTGTTTTTTCCATTTCTGCTTCTTTATGCTTCGTTATCCGTGTTTCATGTGATCAAGTTGATTAGTTTGCGTTCGGAGTGGAATTGGTAAGAAATGAGACACTTAGTCTCTTTTAAGAAGGTTTAAGTTGGAAAAGTCAACCGAATGTTGACTTATGAGTTAGAGGGCTCGGATGTGAGTTCTGATGGTTCGATTAGCTTCGGGAGGTGATTTGTGACTCAGGAGCGTGATCGGAATGAGTTTTGGAGGTCCGGAGTAGAATTAGGCTTGAATTGGCGAAATTGAGATTTCGGCGTCTTCCGGTCGATACGTGAGATTTTGATATAGAGGTCGGAATGAAATTTCGGAAATTGCAGTAGCTCCGTTGTGTCATTTGGGACATGTGTGTAAAATTTCAGGTCATTCGGACGTGGTTTGGTTGGGTTTTTGATTAAAAGTGTATTTCGGAAGTTTTTTGAAAACTTAGGCTTGAATTCGATGAGTTTTGGGTAATTTGATGTTGTTTGAGGTGTTTTGATGATTGGAACAAGTTTGAATGAGGTTATAGGGTGTGTTAGCGCTTTTGGTTGAGGTCCCGGGGGCCTCGGGCGTGTTTCGGGAGGTTAAACGGATCAATTTCATATTTTGAGAACTTCAGAAATTGAAGGTTTCAGTGCAGGCATTTTGGCCTTCGCGTTCGCGAAGGGGATCTCGCATTCACGAAGGGCCGGGGTTCGTGAGCTTCGCGTTCGTGAGGGTCCATTCCGCGTTCGCGAAGGTTTTTGAGAGGACTACATCGCGTTCGCGAGTGTGTATACGCGAACGCGTAGGAGAAATTGGGTCTGATGGTCAGTTAGTCATCGCGTTCGCGATGGAGCAAACGCGTTCGCGAAGGTCAAGGCTGTGGAAGCATTGCGTTCGCGACTGGCATGTCGCGTTCGCGTAAGGTAAAAGTTTGTCAACGCAATTTTGTGCTACGCGTTCGCGAGAGGTTGACCGCTTTCGCGAAGAAGGATTTTTAAGTGCTGGGCAGAATGTTTTAAAAAGGTTGTTCCGCCATTTTGAGGTTAAGAACCTCCATTGTTGAGCGATTTTGGAGCTTGGGAGAGCTAATTGAAGAGGGATTCAAGGGGAATCACCTGGAGGTAATATTTTTGAACTCAATACTCGTTTCTATTGTGAAATCTACCTAGAAATTCATGGGACTTATGCTAAAAATGGAAGAAAATAGGGCTTGGGATTTTGAAATTTGATTTGGGGATTTGAAGGGCCAATTGGGGTCGGATTTGAGAACTTTTGGTATGTATGAACTCGTGAGGAGATCAGGAACCCGTTGATGTGAAAATTTCTGAGTTTTGAGAAGTGGGCCCGGGGCTCGGGTTTTGTTAATTTTGGGGTTTGTGCTCGTTATTGATTGTTTTCGCTTGGGCTTTGTTCCCTTAGCATATTGTGATGTATTCGTTCTGATTTTGGATAGATTCGACGCGCGTGGAGGCCGATTTGAGGGGCAAAGGCGTCGCGAGCTAGAGATTTCGCCGGTTCGAGGTGAGTAATGATTGAAAACGATATCCTGAGGGTTTGAAACCCCGGATTGCACATCGTAGTGCTATATTGAGGTGAGACACGCGCTGGATGATGAGCATAGGGTCTTTTACTACTAGGGATTGTGACTCGGTCCGTCCCGATTGATGATTTTACCGCGTATTTGACTAAAACTTATTTGTTATCGTTATGATTTGGGCTGATTGCCATATTTGGGCTTCGTGCCAACTATTTGAACCCTTCGGGGATTTTTATCACTATTTCCTCACTGTTTCGACTTATTACTTGAACTCTATCCTGTTGATATCTACTGCTTTACAAACTCAGCCGCTTTTACTCAGATTTGAAACTTAAATGATATTTCTAAATGATGTTTTGGGCTGAGAACTACTATTTTACTAATGCCCGAGGGGCTTGTGATGATATCTGACTGAGTGCGGCCGAGGGCCATATGTGAGGATACACTGAGTGATATGAGGCCGAGGGCCTGAGATACATTTATACGCCACGAGGTGGCTTGAGTGATGTGAGGTCGAGTGCCGAGTGATGCGAGGCCGAGTGCCGAGAGATGATGCCACGAGGTGGCTTGATATAGCGCTTGGGCCGTAAGGGGCCCCTCCGGAGTCTGCACACCCACAGTGAGCGCGGGTACCCATTATTCTGAGAGTGAGCCCGAGGGGCTGATATTGTTCTGAGAGTGGGCCTGAGGGGCTGAGAGTGTTCTGAGAGTGAGCCCGAGGGGCTGATACTATTCTGAGAGTGAGCCCGAGGGGCGAACCTTTATGTGTTCATCTTTCATATTTACTTGTTATTTTACCTGTTATACTGTGGTATTTGTGCCCGAGGGGCGGATTTGCGGTGCTTATCGACACTAACTGTTTTGCATTCATTGCGTAACTGTTGAAAAAGTCATTTTCAAAAGAGTTTAAACTGAGCTAAGATATTTCTAAAGATTTCACAACTTCACTGCTTTTCTCAAAGGGTTTTACACTGCTTCTATACAGCATGTTGGTTTGCTTTACGTGATTTCTTACTGCTCAGTTATTATTTACCTTTATTACTTATTGAGTTGGAGTACTCACTTTACTCCCTACACCGTGTGTGCAGATGCAGGTATTTTTGCACCCGATAGCGGGTTTTGACTGATCGGAGGCAGAGTTATCGGAGTTAGCAAGGTAACTGCCAGCGTTCGCAGCACCGCTTTTCTCCCTTTTATTTATCAGTCCTGTTTAGTATATTTCAGACCTTGTAGTTGTATTTATACTCTAATAGATGCTCGTGACTTATGACACCCCGGTATTAGGATGTATTCCGCACTTTATAAAGAAATCTTTTGATTAGACTGTGGTTATTTAATCATGCTAAAACTGTTTATTAATATTAACTATTCTGAAAAAGGGCGAAATGGGTTGGTTGGCTGGCCTTGTCTACACAAGAGGCGCCATCCTTCGTACTGGATGACTTTTACTTGGAATTGTTACTTTCCCCATAGCATGCTCCCCCTCCCATATTGATTGGTTATCTCTGTATCTCGATTCCACTGTATATGTATATATAACTGCACAGGTTTATGTGGTAGTCCAGTCTAGCTTCGTCACTACTTCGCCGGGGTTAGGCTAGGCACTTACCAGGACATGGGGTCGGTTGTGCTGATACTACACTCTGTGCTCTTCTGCACAGATCCAGGTACCGGACAACTGCAGTAGCTCAGGAGCCAGCCTTCAGTCCACCGAGACACCGAGGTAGCCTTGCAGGCGTCCGTAGGCCTGGCGTCTCCTCTATCTTATATTTCATTCTGTTATCTCATGTATTCGAGACAAACAGTGTTATATTTCTTTCAAACGGTTNTGGAATCAAGGGGTAAAGCTATCATTGAGACTTGAGTTGTGTTCAAGGCATCGAGGTAAGTGTTTGGTCTAACCTTAGCTTGAGGGATTAGGAGTTGAGTCCTATTTGCTATGTGGTAATTGTTGAGTACGACGTATAGGCATGGTGACGAGTATCTATACGTTGGTGTCAAGCATGATCGTGAGTCTTATATTGTGATTTTCATGACTTCGTTGTATTAATCATGCCTTGGTGAAGATTTCTAATTGTTGTGTAAAGTTTGTGGAAAGAATTGTGACCCATGATCATCGAGGAGCATTGGCTCAAGTTATATTACAATTTGGAAAGCTTATGAGATGATTGAACCTTTTGGAGCATTGGCTCAAGTGGTAAAGTGAGTTATGAAATAAAAGTGAAAGAAAGAGAAATAATTATTAAATTGTTCCCTTGTCGGGATATTGATGCTTTATTGATTATTTTCCCTTGCCGGGACGTTGAGATTATTGATGTTGTACCCTTGCCGGGATTTAATTGTTTAATTGTATTCCCTTGCCGGGATTTCAATTATTATTTTGTTTATTCCCTTGCCCCTTGTTTGTAATTGTTGTTTGGGTGAGGAAGAGTGTTAAAGCACGAAGGGTGATGCCGTGCATTGTTTGTTTATTGTGAGGAAAGAATGTAAAGCACGAAGGGTGATGCCGTGCCGCACGATGTACCATTGCGTGCCTATTATATTGATTTCATGGTGAGGAAAAAGTGTAAAGCACGAAGGGTGATGCCGTGCCGCACGATGTACCATTCCGTGCCTATTATATTGATTCTTATGGTGAGGACGAGAGTAAAAGCACGAAGGGTGATGTCGTGCACTTGTCCTTGATTTCCCTGATTCTTGCTGATAATTGAGTTGTGTTGTTCTTTACGTTTATTTTACTGATTTTCTGTTGTTACTTGACTTTATGGCGATGTTATTGATTCCCTTGCCCTAATTGCTTTGTGATTGTTGCTTGGGTGAGGAAGAGTGTAAAGCACGAAGGGTGATGCCGTGCATTGTTTTGGTGAGAGAGTGTTAAAGCACGAAGGGTGATGCCGTGCACTTATTGCCGTTTGTTATGATTTCTTGTCGTTATCAGTTCAAGTGCATTAATTGTATTATCCCACTATTACTGTGATTCTTTATGTTGACATTTTCCTTTATTGTGTTACTTGTTATTATTGGATCAAGGTATCCTTGCGCAACAATATGCCTTGAATTTATGCTATAATTGCTACATATTTATGTGACTTAATTGCTACTTGACCTTTAGCATACTTCATATTAAGTTGCCTAATTGCTCCTTAAAGTCCATAATTTATTGCTACTTGTCATTATTTATTTTCCTCAGTGAATCATAATTATTGTGTACTTGTTGTCTTATGAATTCGTATTAATTGTTGCGTTTGTTAGAGTAAACTTCATTTGGAAGAACTGTTGATTTAATGAAATGGGAGCGGGTGGTACGCCTACCACAAGATATGAGAAATGGGATCGGGTTGCACGCCTGCAACAAGTCGTGAATCGAGAGTGAAATCTGCCTTTGTTTTCCTTATCCTTGTTAGAAGTTAAATTTTTGGTTTCCTGATAATTCTCTTGAGATTCTGCTTTATCTGTTATTCCTCGAAGCATGTTTTCCCCCTCCCATCTTTATTTGTTTATTTCTGCTTTACTTTCCGTTGTATATTATGCAACTGCACAGGTTTATTTGGTGGTCTGGTCCTAGCCTCGTCACTACTCGCCGGGGTTAGGTTAGGCACTTACCAGCATATGGGGTCGGTTGTGCTGATACTACACTCTGTGCTCTTTTGCACAGATCTAGGTACCGGACAGCAGCAGTAGCTCGGACCAGCCTTCAGTCCACCGAGACTCCGAGGTAGCCTTGCAGGCGTCCGCAGGCCCGGCGTCTCCTCTATCTTTATTCATGTTCTGTTATCTCTTGTATTCGAGACAGACAATGTTATATTTCCTTCAAACGGTTGTATTTAGTACTCTTAGTAGTCCGTGAGTGATGTGACACCAGTTCTTGGGTAGAGGCATATGTTGATTTCCGCATTATTGTTCAGCTTATTTAATTTAAGTCTTCCGCTTTAATTTCATATTCCGCTGTTATTTAAATATTTAACGCTTGTTGTTATGATTGATAAAAGGATTTAAAATAAAAAGAGTTAGGAGTTTATGATTTGTGGCTTGCCTAGCTTCTACGAGTAGGCGCCATCACGACCCCGAGGGTGGAAAATCCGGGTCGTGACATTACGACGGGAAGAATCACTAATTTGACTCTACTTAAAACGTGGCTGCAATTCTACTTGAATACTGCCGCAATTCAAGATCTGAACCTTATGAGTTTGAATTTGAGATTCTACCACAACTTATTTATTTAATGGGTTCAAAACTATTATTTTTTGATTTAGTTAAATTTTTTACATATATATAACGTCCGTATCAAACCTATTAATTTCGAATGAACCCATACCTATAACTCTACATCCGCCCCTTGATGCAGGTGTAAATATAACCATAGTTAGAGAGAAGCTCAGTAATCAAATTGTGGAAATGTTTGTCCATTTTCCTTTGTTCTACATTGTATTTCGTCTTTTTTTTCTTCTCTTTATCCAGAAATCATTTTTGTCTTTTCCCAATTATACCCATGTATCCAATCTTTGCAATATATTTCTTCTATATATAATCCTCTGATTCCACGCAGTATTCCAAATTATAATACGTACTTACGCTCTAATAATATAAAATTATCAAGATGGATAAAACATAATAGAGTTACTGTTATGAATTCAATATCCACGACCAAATACAGAAATAACAGATTGGTATATTGATTCTGATAACAAAGGAATTACACTGAAAAGTAACCATAACTAAGGATAGTAACAGAAAGAAAGGGGATGGGAAAATAGAGCCACAAAGAGAAATAGTCGAGGGAGAGAGACCCGAGAGGGGAAGTTTCTACAAAATTCAGCCTAACTCTAGAATGCAATGAACGTATTATTTATCTCCTGATTTCCTTGGTCTTTGTCACGCGCATCGCACATGCTCTATTTTCAGCCGGATCCCATATGTAATTTGCCAAAAGCCCAAATATGGAATCACAGCTATTTTGATTCATAACAGTTACCTTTCACTATAATAAATAGTACTCCTGTAATTCAGTAGTAACATAAGTAATTACGAAAACATTTTATTAAGTAATACAAAATAGAGTCGTTCTTACTTAAATGAAACCAATGAATTGGAACCCCTTTTGAATTTGTTTTAGCAAACCAAAAAGCCATGGCAGAAGCTCCAATATCTCACCAAATAATTCTCCACAAAACCAAACTTGCACATATTACATTACGGCCTCGCCATCGTCGGAACCACCGCCGTTTTGCTCGGCATCTACAACCTCCTCATCATACGGTGGCGCAGTCATGAAACAACCGCCGGAATAATATGGGAGGAGCTGCTGATCATAATAATCAGTCGTCACTTGAACAAACTAATTCCAGCCGGATTTCTAATCTGAGCTTATATATTGTCAAGCTTTAGGTTTGACTAAAAAATTCCTAGCTCTAAATTTTTCTTTTGGTTTGAACATGCACCATGAGGCATTAGGCCTACTGTTGTGTTTCAATGTCAAACTATACATGTTAAAAAATTCTAAGTGAGGGTACCTAGTTTTGGCCTCACCTAAAGTCCTGCTAACATAGTAAATTGGAAATTGCGTACCTTGCTCTTCCTGGACCAGGACTCCACTTACTGTACAGGTATAGTAGTTCGCCTGTCTTCGGGGTGTGAAGCAGTGGTGGGCTCGATAGATATCGCTTGAGTTCCTCCAAGGCCCGTTGGCATTCTGGGGTCCGTGAGAAGTTATTCCTCTTCTTTAGTAGCGAGAAGAATCGGAGGAACTCGAGATGAATCGCCCCGGGGCAGCTATGGGTACGGTTAATCTCTGCACGACCTTCACGTGGTCCATAACCGTGATATTTTCAATGGCTTTGATCTTGTCAGGGTAGATCTCGATTCCCCGGTTGGATACCATGAATCCAAGGAAGATCCGACTCCAAACACACATTTCTCCGGGTTCAGCTTCATATCGTACTTCTTCAATATGCCAAATGTTTCCTGCAAATGTTTTAAATGGTCCTTTGTTTGCAGGGACTTAACCAACATATCGTCAATGTAAACCTCCATTGATTTTCCTATTTGTTCCTCAAACATCCGATTTACTAGGCATTGATAAGTGGCACCGGCGTTTTTTAATCCGAATGGCATCACATTATAACAGTATGTGCCGTATTTTGTGATGAAGGAGGTTTTTTCCTGATCATCCGGGTTCATCCGTATTTGGTTGTACCCGGAGTAGGCGTCGAGAAAATTGAGGATCTCGTGGCCGGCCGTGGCATCGATCATGCAATCGATGTTGGGCAAAGGGAAAGAGTCATTGGGACATGCTTTATTCAAATCTACACACATTCTTAACTTATTCCCTTTTTAGAGACTACCACTACGTTTGCTAACCAATCGGGGTATTTAACCTCCCGAATGGACCCTATTTTAAGGAGTTTACATACCTCGTATTTGATGAAAGCATGTTTGACCTCGGACTGGGGTCTCCTCTTCTGCTTGACCGGGTGGAATTTCGGGTCCAGGCTTAGCTTGTGAGTGGTTATTTCCAGCGGGATCCCTGTCATATCAAGGTGGGACCAAGCGAAACAAACAATGTTAGCTATAAGAAATTGAATGAGTTTTTTCCTAAGCTCGGGACTTAACCCCGTGCCCAGGTATACCTTTTGATCGGGTAGATGCTCGATCAATATGACCTGTTCCAGCTCCTCGACCGTCGATTTAGTGGCGTCGGAATAATCAGGGGCTATAAAAGACCTAGGAACCCCGTAGTCATCGTCTTTATCAGTCCCCTATTTCTCCGGTTGGGTCGGGGCTGGTGTCTGTAATTGCTATTTATCTCCTTGTTTTGTCGCCGAACTCGGCCCATTTGTCATTGTAAGTGCGAATATCGGGATCGCCTCTTCGACCGCAAACATTTCCTTTGCAGCTGGCTGCTCTCCGAGATTGTTTTAATCCCTCCCGGTGTTGGAAATTTTAATACTTGGTGTAAAGTCGAGGGCACTGTCCTTATGTTGTGGATCCATGGCCTCCCGAACAGAGCGTTGTACCTCATGTCTCCTTCAATAGGTGTCGGCGGCATTCACTGGTAATGTTATCTCCCCCTTAGTGGTATCACATGTCATGTTGAATCCGTTTAGTACTCGGACTGCAGGCATAATTTGATCTTGTAGGCCGAGCTGTCCTACGACCCTCAATCAGATGATGTTGGCTAAGCTACCTAGATCAATTAACACATGCTTAACCCGAGATTTATTTAAGAGTACAGATTTTACCAGGCATCGTTGTGGGGCTGCACGATCCCTTCTGCGTCCTCATCATTGAAAGACAAGGTTCCTTCCGGTATGTAATCCCGAGTCCATTTTTCTCTTGTGATGGATACTCTAGTGTGCTTCAACATCGACCCTTGAGGGACATCGACCCCACCGTTTGATCATGTTAATGACGTGTTAAGGTTCTTCTTGTTCGGTCTATTTATTAGAATCCCTATTCCTGAAATGGTTCATGGCTCGGTCGCTCAGGAATTCTCGAATGTGCCCATTGTTGAATAACCGAGCTACTTCCTCTCTCAACTGCCGGCAATCTTCTGTTCAGTGGCCGTGAGTCCCATGATATTTGCACACCCGGTTAGGATCCCTTTGGTCCGGATCATATTGTAGAGGTCGAGGCTATTTGGTGCCCTTGATGCGTCCGATAGCTGATACAATGGCGGCAACATGGACGTTAAAGTTATATTTCGATAACCTTGGTGCTTCTTTAGGCCCGATAGGCTTGTCGAAACTGTTCTTGCTCATAAGTCCCTGGTTTCCCTGACTTCGATCACTTCTCCTTTAACTTCGCAAAGAATTCCGCCTGGACCCACTACTCCTTCTATCACCATTGTAAAGCTGATACCGATCCCTGTTTGACCTCGGTTCACGGTTGATATCTCTCTTGACTCCGTTGATGGTTCTGACGGGATAAACGGACCTAAAAGGGGCCCAAAGTTGATCATCTTCGACTCTGATTTTTGATTGATACCGGTTATGCACGTCGGCCCAGGTAACAGCCGGATTGTCACGACCCGGATTTCCCACCCTCGAGAGTCGTGATGGCGCCTACTAGTGAAAGCTAGGCAAGCCAACCAATTGAACTATTTACCTTGTTTCCATTTTTAATCCGATAACAGTTAAGAGCCAACAATTAGATAACAACAAAATTGAATAAGCGGAAGACTGCATTGCAAAGTTTTAATAATACTGCTAATACCAATCCATAACAAATCTACCCAAGACTGGTGTCACAACTTCACAGACTGTCTAGGAGTACTACAAATAAAGGTCTGAAAGAAATAAATACAACACTGTCTCTGGAAATACATGAAAGAAATAGGTATAATAGATAGAAGGAGACGCCAAGGCCTGCGGACGCCTGCAGGACTACCTCAGGTCGACTGACGATCAAGAAACAACAATCTCACTGCGGTTCAAAATCTACAACACTGGGATCTGCACAAAAGAATGCAGAGTGTAGTATAAGCACAACCGACCCCATGTGCTGGTAAGTGCCTAGCCTAACCTCGGCGAAGTAGTGACGAGGCTAGGACCAGACTACCAAATAACCCTGTGCAGTTAAATCATATACAACGGAAATAGAAGCAGATAATTACAACTAAAGTTGGGCCAGGGGAAACATGCAGCGGGGAGTAACAGGTAACAACAGATTAACAGAAGAAAAATGTAAGGATCGTCATAAATCAAATACCAGCAAAAGTGAAGGAAATAAGAAACAAGTACACAGGTAATACCGTTGCAGGCGTGCAACCCGCTCCCATTTCATATATTACCATTGCAGGCGTGCAACCCGCTCCCATTTCATATGTTACCGTTGTAGGCGTGCAACCCGCTCCCATTTCATATATTACCATTGCAGGCGTGCAACCCGCTCCCATTTCATATATTACCGTTGCAGGCGTGCAACCCGCTCCCATTTCATATTTCAACACCAATCATAAAAGAGTCCCAACAAGGAAACAATAATATAACAACAACATACCGGCAAGGGAACAATAATATAACAACAACATCCCGGCAAGGAAACAATAATATAACAACAACATCCCGGCAAGGGAACAGTAATATAACATCAACATCCTGCCAAGGGAACAGTAATATAATCCTCATATGAAGCACGAATAAACTGTCATAACAATTACAATACAAGACTCACGGGCATGCTTGGCACCGACGTATAGATACTCGTCACCATGCCTATACGTCATACTCCACAGCTAACACATAGCAATTAAAACACAACTCCTAATCCCTCAAGCTAAGGGTAGACCAAACACTTACCTCGATGCCACGAACACAACTCAAGCCTCAACTATCGCTTTACCTTTTGATTCCACCACCAACTCGCTCGTATCTAGCCACAAGTTACTTAATTATATCAATAAATGCTAAATGAAACAATTCTAATGCATGGAAATAAGTTTTCTAAAGTTTTTCCCAAAAAGTCAAAAATTCGACCCCGGGCCCGCTTGGTCCAAACCCGAAATTCGGACCAAAACTCGATTACCCATTCACCCCCGAGCCCGGATACATAATTGGTTTTGGAATCCGACCTCAATTTGAGTTCTAAATCCCCAAATTTCAATATTCTTAGGTTTTTCCCAAAATTCCCAATTCCACCATGAAAACCCTAGATTCTAGGATGAAATCTTGTAAAAAGAAGTTAAGGAGTAAAGAAAATGAGTTAGAAATCACTTACTAATATTTTGGAGAAGAAAGTGTGTTTGGAAAATCGCCTCTTACGTTTTTGGGGTTTTGAAAAATGAAAAATAACTGAAAGTCCCGTTTAAATATACCCCTCTAAGACCCTCTCTGCGGACCACACAAAAAGGACTGCGGCCGCGGAGCTCACCGTGGAGACTGCAGTGACATGTTTCAGTATTTTGACCATAACTTTCTCTACAGATGTCCAAATTGTTGTTTCTTTATCTTCATAGAAACTAGACACAAAGGGCTACAACTTTCGTTTTTGAATCATCTCAAAATTCCTTGTAGATCAAAAGATATAGTCTTCCGAAGTCAAACCAGTGAACCTGCGGATTCTTCCACACTGTGGACCGCACAAAATCGAGTGCGGCCGCAAGGTACCTCCACCGTGGACCGCACAAAATCCTTTGCGGCCGCAAAGGCCCCTTCCGTGGTTGCAAAAAATCATTGCAGACCGCACAGGCGGGTTCAGAGATCTGCAACTTCTTTGAACCTGCAACAGCTATGTTTTTAAGTCTAAAACATCCCGGAACCTATCCGAAACTCACCCGAGCCCTCGGGACTCCAAACCAAATATGCATATAACCCTAAAACATCGTATGGACCTACTCGTGCGATCACATCATCAAAATAACATGTAAAACCATGAATTAAACCTCAAAACTCATCATTTTCATCAAGAACACTTAAAGTTCATAACTTTTCAACCGGAAGTCCAACTCACGTCAAATAAACTCCATTTTTCACCAAATTTTATAGTTATCATTTAAATACTATAACAAGTTTGTATCGGGCTCCGGAACTAAAATACGGGCCTGTTACCAATGGTTTCAAACATTAATTCTTTTCTTCATTTGTTAGATAATTCAGCAAAATAATTTCTTTAAAAAATTGATTTCTAAGGCTTGGGACCTCGGAATTCATTTTCGGGCATACGCCCAAGTCCCATATTTTACTGCGGATCTCCCGTGATTGTCGGAACACGGATCCGGGTCCGTTTGCTAAAAATATTGACCAAAGTAAACCATAATCAAATTTCAACTCTAGAAATTTTTATTTCTCATATTTTCACATAGAAGGCTTTCTGGATATAGGTCCGGACCATGCACACAAGTCGAGGTGAGGTAAAGAGGAGGTTTTTAGGCCTCAGAACACTGAATTTGTTTCTAAAACAAGTGATGACCCAAAGGGTCATCACACGGATATTCTATAAGATTTTGTTTCAACTGTTGTGATGCTACCGAGCTTCGAACATTGAGCCCCTAGGTGAAAGCTTGAATGGCCCAATCATCAGCGACCGGTGGCAGATCCATCCGTTTTATTTGAAAACGGGACACGAACTCCCTGAGCATCTCATTATAATTATCCTTCTGTCTTACATTGAAAAGGTCCGACCGCCTGATTTTGACCTTGATAGCCCCGGTGTGCGCTTTCACGAAAGAGTCTGCAAGCATAGCAAATGAGTCAATAAAATTAGGAGGTAAGTTGTGATACCATATCATAGCTCCCTTTGACAGGGTCTCTCCGAATTTCTTCAACAAGACAGACTCGATCTCATCATCCTCCAAGTCGTTCCCTTTGATGGCGCATGTGTAGGAAGTAACATGCTCGTTTAGGTCGGTCGTTCCGTTGTACTTAGGAATTTCGGGCTTGCGGAATTTTTTAGGGATTGGCTTTGGAGCCACACTCGGATGGAAAGGTTTTTGTACGAACTTCTTGGAATCTAGGCCTTTTAGTATCGGCGGTGCTCCCGGGATTTGGTTGACCCTGGAATTGTAGGTTTCTACCTTTTTTGTCGTTTGCTTCGATGTTATTCTCCCCTGATTCTATCCGTTTTGTCAGCTCCTTGAGCATTTTATGATCTCGGGGTTAGTCCCTGATTCGTTTTCATTCGATCTCTCTACGATTGGTTTATCCCTGCAGGTGACTTCCCGGGATGGATCGGGTTCAATTCTGCTCGGTGTGCGGCTTTGGTTATGTAACTGAGCTATTGTCGTCTGTTGAGCCTGTAATATTTTGAAGATCATCTGTAAGTTGATGCCATCTCCTCCATTGTTTTGAGTATTTTGCGCTGCAGATCGGGCTCCACCACAGATGCTATTCTCGGGGTCGGTAGGCAGATTTGTGTCAATAGCCACATGCGAGTTAGCGTCCAACCGGTCCGCGAGTGGATTTTTGATAGAATCAACGGGTGGTACCTCGTTACCGAGCGCTAGGTTGTTAGTTTCACCGTGATGACTGGACTCATTGTCAACAGGTAGGGGTGCTAATTGTGAGTTTGACATTTTGAACTTTAACCTGAAATTAAAGGCACTTTAAAGAACAAGTGTAAAGCAATGTGTGTTATGAAAAATTGTATCAAATAACCACTATTATCCTTAGCCCCATGGTGGGCGTCAAACTGTTTACCCTTAAAATCGGATAACAATTGAATTTGTAAGTGGTTTTAAGGATACGTGAATTAAATTGACACAAAGCTATAAATTAAATTGCAATTGAAATAAACAACGATAAAGTAATTCAAATCACACGAACTGAAGAGTTACAACCTTGGGGGGTTATCCACCTTTGAACATGATGCACTTTGATCGGTATCAAGACACAGTTAATAAAAGCTTAAAGAGAAAAATAACAGTGTATTGCTTCTGAGTGCGTGTTACAACGTGTTAAACGAATTATCAGACCCCCTTTATATAGTGGGAGAGTTCTACTTTAGGTACAATTCTATAAAAGGTAAAAATCTCTTGATTTGCTGATTGCCGGTTCCTTATTGATACGCGCCGAGATTCCCACCGTAATATTCGACTGGTCACGGATATTTCGGTCTTCTGTTGGTTACACTAACAAAGTTTCTTCGAGCTCGTTTTGGGTGAGGGTCGATTCTGGGATCACGGACTCAATGTTCTCGAAGACAAACATTCTGACCTCAGGTTCTGGCCCGGTGGGACTTGGGGACTTGGGCGATCTTTAGTCCCTCATGAACTGTGCCCGATCTACCATGTCTTAGACGAGCCCGATTTCGACCGTATACAGAATGTTTCCTAATTATGTGTTGGTGTTAGTGAATTTAATATTAAAATTATAATATTAAAGTGCATTATTTCTTGTGAGATAGTGGTTATAAATTGACAAGAAAGTGATAATAATTTGGTGCAACTCTTGAAACCACTAATGGCATGATCTACCACTATTACCCACTAAATCTTATATTTTGTAACCACCAACCATATTCTATAACTTTATTATGCCACTACAACAAAAAAGGTCTTTAGCGGCAATTTTTTTTTCCTTTAGCAGCAATAAAAATTGCCACAAAAATCTTTACCGGCAATTGATTATTTGCCGTTGTATATGGCGTCGCTAAAGGTTTTAGCGGCAATTCTACCGAATGTCGGTAAAGATACCAATTATTGCTGCTAAATGTCGTTTCTTTTAGCAACAATTGTTACTGGCTATTACAATGGCTACTAAAACTGCCTGAGAAATCTACTAGCTTATACATTTAGGGGCAATTCTTATTGGCGCTAAAGACCTATTAATTGCTGGTAAAGAGGAAATCTTTTAGGGGCAGTTGTAATCGCAATTAGAACTACTACTACATTTGTCCTCATTTATGTCTTTGATGTGATTCATTTATCCAAAAGATTGTAATAAAATATTAATAATGAAAGAATAAAACATTTCATTAAAATTACAACAAATAAATACATTTTCAAATTAGTAGTTTCAAAGTGTCAACATTACAAAAAAAAAAAAACATCTAAATTCAATATTATTTCAAGTCTAACAAGTGTTTCTTCATTCTTCATCATAATGAAAGTCGTTAATATGCTAAATTTTTGAACTTCATAATATATAACCTGAAATATTAAAACACAAAGTAATATTAACATCATGACTCACAATAGAACAATATGCAATTTTTTATAACTGATGTACTCTTTGCATAATTTTAGAATTAAATAAAAGAACAAGGACAAGTATCACTAGTTAAAAATAGAAGTTCAAGGATATTTCAGCAAGCTTGCCCCATCCGGTACAAAGTGAGCATCTTTTACATAAATTTGACTCTAAAATATACCATTTGTAAGAGCCCGAATGATCTATTTTAAAGATTTAATTGTGCACATGAGTGTAGCAACCCCTTTTATCCACCGTGATAAGGAGCTATATTGCACCAGATTCAAATTATACATCACAATAAATGTCTTATGCATGTTGTCAATGCTTTTCTAAATAAAGATCAACAAATCTCAAATGAACAAGTAGCATAATCTGACTACATTTCAAGGAAAGAGGATTACTCATAATCCAAATCCACCAGAAAAATGATAATAAAGATACATAGATTTTTTTTAAAAGAAAAGAAAATCCATCAATCACAACTTACCAATGGAAAAGTTAGCAAAGAGATACCTATGGGAGGAATAGAAAGAGTATGGGAAAGCAGAAGAATGTATCCCAACAAAGCTTCTTTCTATACCTGTAATAGTTTATTTGCGACAATATCACAGTACAAATCCATCAAATACGCCAAAGACCTTTGTGGTTTAGACAACACATCAGAAGCTTGAAATATAACAAGAACAACAGTGGCTTAAAACTTAGTACAAATAAACATCATAGACAATCATATACAAGAAAAATATGCTAGGCATATTCTTGCCCTTCTTCAGTAAAAATCTTCACTTAATTAGATAAAAGAATATACATTAAAAGAATACCTTACCTTTGCAGTGTCAAATAAATTAACAACATATATGTGAAAATCCCTTTGAAGCCAAAGAAAATCATTATCAGCACCATGAAATACCTAAAATAGAGGAAACAAATTTTAGGAGTCATATGGTGATGCAAATGATGAAATTAGCATACTACAACATTTATTACAACAACGTGGAGTTAGCAGCTTGCACTTAATACATCCAAATTAAAGTACGAAAGAAAATCATTAATCGGCACACAAATTGATAAGGTCACCTTGCAAATTCCTGGATTGGCAAATACAGGCCTAAGAATTTCCATTACATCATGCAAAGCTATTGTATCTACAAGATAATCTTCGCTTCCAGTTGATATATTTTAATACATGAAAAAAGTTACCTTTACATTAAATATCAACAATTTGGTCACTAAAAGAGACAATTTGGTCATCATACTAAAACACTCAAGTTCTGCATCAATAGCATCAGTTCGCGCACAAGATCTTGGGTCGATGATAATAATCCTTTAGTGCTTTAAGTAGTTCTGCACATTATTATCTATTCACGATCGTTAACTGGAAAATGGATGTTAATTGAAAGAAAGCTTCCTCAAAACTTTTAGCATGAAAATTTTCTAATAAACTACACTTGGAGAAATTGACTTAATTATTCTATTCAGACATTTAGAGTATTTGACAAGATGAACTTAACAAATTTCTAAGAAATGCATTGACCAACAAATGTCTAACAAATTTCTTTAAAATGTACTATTTTTCTATGATTATTACCATGTGAATATTCATTCGTTTTTTTGTTTAGCTATGTAAGATCAAACAGATTCCTAAACTTTAGATTGGAAAACTACTTACCAAGTTCAACCATTTGCTCATTTGCTGAACTGAATGGTTGAAAAAGAGAAGCAATGTATATTCTTAAATAGGTATGTATCCAAAGCATTAATTTGTATAATCATAATTCCTTCTCAAATAAATAAAGAGAAAGATTCTGCAAAAAATATTAGGCTGCTAATAAGTCAAATTGATGGTATTGTTGCCAACTTATAATTATATTATAATGAGACAATGTGAGGTGTAGTCCCTGTCATTTTTAATTTTCTTTCGAGTCCCACATAAATAATGAAAGGTCTCATAAGGAAATATAAATACGCAAGGGAATACCACTTAAACATCAAATTGAGCCTCCTAAAATAATGCTTCTACAATAGAACAATAAAATATCATAATTTTACAGAAAAACTTACATAGAAGGGGCTTTCAGATTTGTAGCAGATGTTTTTTCTGTGAATAGCTATGTGGAATCCATCCTTTTCTACATTGCAATCAAATATAACATACTAGTCACTCTTTTTGAATACTTTGGTGTGCATTTGGTGGTGCGTAAAGATGTAAACAATTCCATAAGAAATTGGCAAAATAAGAGGGTAGCAGCAACTAAGTCATTAAAAGATGTGAAAGCTCTGTCCCATTGAAAGATGAACTAAGTCAATGTCTGTAGCAGAAACTTATCCGACAACCGTAGCAGCAACACCATGGATGGAAAAAAACCTTTAAGTTTTCAAGTTCCACAAAAGCATAGTACAAGAAAATTAGTATTCAGCTTTTGCGTTGCGCTACAAATAGCTTTCCTAGTATCTTGTAATGGTTTCCGCATCTATCTGTTCAAGAAGGGAAAAGAGCAGCAAATCTCTGATCACAAAATAAAATACCCACCATCTTAAGTCCTTAACTCTCCTAACAACTACATATTCTGAAAAGTCACTTATAACAAAGTACATTTGTGCAAATGTAACTTCAAGAATATTGACATATTTTAAAGATTGTCACGACCCGGATTTTTCACCATCAGAGTCGTGATGACGCCTACTCGTGGTAGCTAGGCAAGCCAACTTAATTACCTTTCCATCACTAGCAATTATCTTTAACAGTTTATAACATCAATATAGAACATAAAGTCTAATAAGAACAATAGCGGAAGTCTGTCTTAAAATGATGAATTTAAAACGCGGAATAGTCAAAAACAACATCTACCCAAGATTTGGTGTCACATTACTCACGAACCACTAAGAATAAACTAAATACAAAGGTCTGAAAGAAATATAATAGCTGTCTGTCTCGAAACAAGGAGGCAACAGTCTAAAAAAAAATAATGAGAAGAGACGCCGGGCCTGCGGACGCCTGCAAGGCTACCTCAGTCTCGTGAATATGAATCGCTCGCTTCCGAACTACTGCTGCTGCTGTTCCTCAAAACCTGGACCTGTGCAAAAATGCACAGAAGTGTAGCATCAGCACAACCGACCCCATGTGCTGGTAAGTGTCTAGCCTAACCCCGGCGAAGTAGTGACGAGGCTAGACTGGACACCACATAAACCTGTGCAGTTATAGATATACAGCGGAAATCGAATACAAAGCAATTACCAACATGGGAGGGGAAACATGCTATGGGGAGTTACAATAATAACAATAATCCAGAGTAACAACTAAAGCAACTTAGGTTCACAGTGAACAAGGAATCAATACTCAAATGTAAACACATAGCCTCAATAATTGTTGCGGCGTGCAACCTGCTCCATAATTACCATTGTTGCGGCGTGCAACCCGACCCATATTACTTATCATATATTATTGTTGCGGCGCGCAACCCGATCCTCATATATTATTGTTGAGGCGCGCAACCCGATCCTCAACATCATTGTTGCGGCGCGCAACCCGATCCTCAATATCATTTAACAGTCTGACTTCCCAAACAACAGTCACAATTAAGGGGCATAAAATAAGCAAATATTTGACAAACATCCCGGCGAGGGAAAGAATTCAACAAGTTCAACCAAACATCCCGGCAAGGGAATAATCAACAACGCTTTCTCTTTCTTACTTTCCTTATCTTCTAATTCACTTTACTATTTTGAGCCAACGCTCCAAAGAATCAAGTCATTTCGTATACTTTCAATATTCGTATCACAATTCGAGCCAATGCTCCCAGGAATCAAGTGATCATATTACCGTTCACATATTATTCACAACAAATAGAAATCCTCTAATAAACACGGAGTTTACAACCAAGTCACGATAATTACATTATAATGACTCACGGTCATGCTAGACACCAATGTATAGATACTCGTCACCATGCCTATACATCGTACTCGATCACATAGCAATTAGCAACAAGAATCAACTCCTATTCCCTCAAGCTAGGGTTAAACCAAACACTTACCTCGGTCCCAAGAATAGCAATCAACCTTCAAAGACCGCCTTTCCTCTACAATCCGACTCCGAAACAGTGATATCTAGGCATGATTAATTCAATAATATCAATAAAGACTCAATGGCAACATCCCATAGCCTAGATATGAATTTTCTAGCATTCTTCCAAAAATACCAAAATTAGACACCGGGCCCACATGGTCCAAACTCGAGGCTCGGACCAAAACCCGATCACCCATAACCCCACGAATCCAATTATGTAATTTATTTTAAGATTCGACCCCAAATTGAGGTTGAATCACCCAAAATTCTCAAAACCCTAACTCTACCCAAAACCCATAATTTCTACCTTGATTTCATGTTTTTAGGGCTAGGAATTCACTAATTAATGAAGGAAATTGAAGGAAACGATGTTAAGATTNAGTCTGGGGAGCTACCTGCTCCGGAGTACGTGCAGCAGGAGTCTGGGCTCCTCCTCCAGCTTGGGAAGTGGCTGGTGCTGCAGGAAGCAATCCTGCTCGGGTGACATTTTCCATGAGGCCAACCAATCGGACCAAGGCGTCCCGAAGAACTGGGGTAGCAATAAACCCCTCTGGGACCTGAGCTGGGCCCACCGGAACTGTCTGAGCTGGGGCCGGAACCTCCTCGTCAAGGCCAACCTGAGGGTCCCCCACTGGTGTTGCTGCTGGTGGCTGGGCCCTGCCCCTACCTCGGCCCCTAGCACGGCCACGTCCTCTGCCCCTAGCGGGAGCTGCCTGGGGCTCGGACTGCTGATCGGAGGATGAGGAAGCGCGTGTTCTCGCCATCTGCGAAAGAACAGAGTGGAAATTCAATCAGCATTTAAGAGACCAAATCGCATGACAAGAAAGAACAAATGAGAGATTTTTCCTAACTCAATAGACTCTGGGGAATAAGTACAGACGTCTCCGTACCTACCCCTCAGACTCTACTAAGTTTGTCCGTGAGTTGTGAGACCTATGTAACCTAGTGCTCTGATACCAACTTGTCACGACCCGGATTTCCCACCATCGGGATCGTGATGGCGCCTACTCGTAGTAGCTAGGCAAGCCAACTCATTTACCTTTCATTCACAAATAAATGTGTTAACAATCTTTAGCATCTATAAGAAATATGGAATTTAATAATAACAATAGCGGAAGTCTAATTTATAAGTCTAAATCAAAACGCAGAATAGTCAACAATAGTCTCTACCCAAGATTTGGTGTCACATTACTCACGAACCACTAAGAATAAACTAAATACAAAGGTCTGAAAGAAATATAACAGCTGTCTGTCTCGAAACAAGGAGGCAACAGTCTAAAAGAAAACAATGAGAAGAGACGTCGGGCCTGCGGACGCCTGCAAGGCTACCTCAGTCTCGTGAATATGAATCGCCTGCTTCCGAACTACTGCTGTTGCTGTTCTTCAAAACCTGGACCTGTGCAAAAATGCACAGAAGTATAGCATCAGCACAACCGACCCCATGTGCTGGTAAGTGTCTAGCCTAACCCCGGCGAAGTAGTGACGAGGCTAGACTGGACACCACATAAACCTGTGCAGTTATAAACATACAGCGGAAATCGAATACAAAGCAATTACCAACATGGGAGGGGAAACATGCTATGGGGAGTTACAATAATAACAATAATCCAGAGTAACAACTAAAGCAACTTAGGTTCACAGTGAACAAGGAATCAATACTCAAATGTAAACACATAGCCTCAATAATTGTTGCGGCGTGCAACCCGCTCCATAATTACCATTGTTGCGGCGTGCAACCCGCTCTACAATATCATTTTTGCGGCGTACAACCCGATCCATATTACTTATCATATATCATTGTTGCGGCGCGCAACCCGATCCTCATATATTATTGTTGCGGCGCGCAACCCGATCCTCAACATCATTTAACAGTCTGACTTCCCAAACAACAGTCACAAACAAGGGGCACAAAATAAGCAAATATTTGACAAACATCCCGGCAAGGGAAAGAATTCAACAAATGCAACCAAACGTCCCGGCAAGGGAATAATCAACAACGCTTTCTCTTTCTTACTTTCCTTATCTTTTAGTTTACTTTACTATTTTGAGCCAGCGCTCCAAAGAATCAAGTGATCATATTACCGTTCACATGTCATTCACAACAACTAGGAATCCTCCAATAAACACGGAGTTCACAACCAAGTCACGATAATTACATTATAAAGACTCACGGTCATGCTAGACACCAATGTATAGATACTCGTCACCATGCCTATACATCGTACTCGATCACATAGCAATTAGCAACAAGAATCAACTCCTATTCCCTCAAGCTAGGGTTAAACCAAACACTTACCTCAAGCCTTGAAATCCACTTAATCCTCAACTATCGCTTTACCTCGTGATTCCACTTCCAATACAGTGATATCTAGGCATAATTAATTCAACAATATCAATAAAGACTCAATGGCAATATCCCATAGCCTAGATATGAATTTTCTAGCATTCTTCCAAAAATACCAAAATTAGACACCGGGCCCACATGATCCAAACTCGAGGCTCGGACCAAAACCCGATCACCCATAACCCCACGAATCCAATTATGTAATTTGTTTGAAGACTCGACCCCAAATTGAGGTTGAATCACCCAAAATTCTCAAAACCCTACTCTGCCCAAAACCCTTAATTTCTACTTTGTTTTCATGATTTAGGGCTAGAAAATTAGTAATTAGATGAAGAAATAATGAGGGAATGATGTTAAGATTACTTACCCAAAGAGTTATGGAGGAAGGAGAGCTTGAATTTCGTCTATGGAGGGTTTAAGAGGAGAGTTAGTGTGTAAAGAATGAAGGAATCCCGTCACTGGTTCTGTTTTTAGGCTTTAAAATAACTGGCGTTTTTGGTCTATGCGATCGCGGGGCAATTGATGCGATCGCATAGAGGAGGGGAAGCTTGGCTTCCGCGATCGCAGAACAATTCGTGCGTTCGCATAGAAGAAGGCAAGCCAGGACTTTTGGGTGAAGTGTAAAGCTGTGCGATCGCGTAGAGGTGAGTGCGATCGCATTGAAGAGACTGGTCAGACTATGCGATCGCGGGACAACTTATGCGATCGCGTTGAAGAAATTTGGAAATGCCTGGAGAAGACTCTATGCGATCGCAGGAATGGAATCGCGATCGCAGAGAACAAATTCTCTGAACACCAGAAGCAGAACTTCTGCAACAACTCTAAGGCCAAAAACACCCCGAACCACCTCCAATTCACTCCCGAGCCCTCGGGGCTCCTAACCAATCACACACACTAACTCAGTAACGTCCTACGAACTTACTCGAGCGATCAAATTGCCAAAATAACATCAAAGTCACTGAATCAAGCCTCAAAATCATCATTTTCATTCCAAACTTCATAAACTTCTAACTTTAGATATTTAGGTCCGAAACACGTCAAACGACGTCCGATTTCGGCCAAACTTCACAGAAAGCGCTTAAACAATATATAAGACTTGTGCCGGGCGTCGGAACCAAAATACGAGCCCGATACCACAGTCTTTTAATAAATTTTCATTTCCATTTTCCTTATTAATTTCAGAAAAATAATTTCATAGAAAAATTCATTTCTCGGGCTCTAGACCTCGGAATTCGACTCCGGGCACATGCCCGAGTCCCATATTTTTCTACGGACCTTTCGGGACCGTCCAATCTCGGGTCCGGGTCCGTTTTCCAAAAATGTTGATCAAAGTCAACTGTAATCATATTAATGTCAAAAAATTTCAAATTTTTTACAGAATTCACATATTTCAACATAAAAGCTTTCCGGCTATGCGCTCGGACTGCGCACGCAAATCGAGGCAAGTAAAAATGATGTTTTTAAGGCCTCGGAAGCACGGAACGGATGAGGAAACAGGTGATGACCCCTTTGGGTCGTCACAAAGATATAATAAAAGAAATTTAACATATACGCTAATCCATCTACCGCATGAAGAATGTGAATTTAACTTGAAAACATAATAGGAAATGGATTATTTTCATATTAAAAGATACCCAAGCCATATTGAACGCAATATAAGTTTATATAGAAGGTTGTGTGTAGGGTACGTCATAACCCTTATGTGCTATTTGTACATCATGGCCCTTTACAGTTTTGAATTTAAGAAAATGGCCTTTTTAGATCTCTTATGTGTAAAAGACAGATCTCTTACGTGTAAAAGTAAATCTCCCATGTGTAAAAAAAGAGGTAGGGTCATAAAACTAAAAACTAGTTTGTAAAAAATCAAAAAACCAATTGACCATAACTTATCTTTCCATTAGTTTATATCTTAAGTTAATGCATCAAAGCGTTAAAATGGGTAATCAACTTCCTAAGACCCTTGATGGACAACATTTCCTCATAAAAATTACTTTAGGTAATACACTCAAATTGGATAATTTTACTTAATTCTTTCAGCAATTATATGTAACACTTGAATGCAGTGCACACAAATTGGAAAGTTAGGATGAGAATTCTTACCAGGCATCATCTCACTTATTGATAACCTATAAATAAAAGCATGGCGTATTTTTGACTTTCGTCCTCTTTATCCCTCAATATAAAGCATTCATATGATATTATCCAACTTTCAGCCTCTTTAACCCCCAATATGAAGCATTCATATGAAATGATCCAACTTTCAGTCTCTTTAACCCCCAATATGAAGCATTCATATGACTATCCAATGACCACTCATTTGAGAAGAGTAATTTAAACAGATAAATCACCACTAGAGAAAATTAAAATATGTAGTGCGATTCACATGGCTAGATGAATTTGTTTGGTATTTAAAAAGAATTATTTATTTTTCTGTCCTCTTTTCCTTTATCTGTATATTTAGATAGAAACAATCAAAAAACTGAAACTATTGAGAGCAGCTACACATGTATAATTCTTTACTTTCACTAATTTAAAGCTTTCATTCTTAATACTTCTATTAGCTACAATTTTCCAAGATTTGTTTATTCTTTTTAGATCTACAATATACAGAGATTAAATTTTATTCTCTTGAGGCAACTAATTCAACAACATAACGAAAATGACTATAAAATCAAATAAAAATAAATTCTCCAAAAAATCAACAATGATCCATAAAGCATCTGATGTAGAAAACTATTTGAAAAAAAATCTCTAACAGATATTTGCAATTTATCAGAATAGATAAAACAAATAAAAAAACAAATAGAGATAAATACAGACCTTCTGCTCATAGGCCTCTTGGCTTCTTCAATCTCAAAAAAATAGCATCCTAACGGTTCCTATACTCTGACGAGTGTCGACAAAGAAGAAGAAGCGCAGTAGTTATTTTTGGATTTGTCGGCGGCACTGTTGACATTGTCGAGTATTAATCAAAAGAGAAAGAGCATGAAATATCATACTAACCAATCGAATAGGAAATAGAGAGATAAATTTTGGGCGCTAGGTTTTCAGTAGAGATTCATTGTTGATTCCTCTATGTCCTGGATGAAAAAGGGTATAACAGAATGACTAATTAATTAAGAATATTAAGGAGAGAATTGAAAAACAATTTGGAGGGAGTGTACAAAAATGTCCTGCTCGTGGACTTCTTTAAGAGTTTAGTATAAGGTTTAGTGGCGATTACAAGTCAATTATCGAGAAAAAGTATTTATTCTCTGCAAATATTCAATTGCCGGTAACATTGGCTTTTACAAAATAAAGTAGCGACAATTATTTTATTACCGTAATTGTGACGACCCAAAGGGTCATCACTTGTTTCCTTACTCATTCTGTGCTTCTGAGGCCTTGAAAACCTCATTTGGGGTTGCCTCAATTTGCGTGCGCAGTCCGGGCGCGTAGCCGGAAAGCTTAAATATGAATTCTGTGAGAAAAATGCTAAATTTTGATATTAAATTGAATAAATTTGACTTCGGTCAACTTTTTGGGTAAACGGACCCGGATAGGAAAATATGGGACGTGGGCGTATGCCCGGAATCAAATTCCGAGGTCCCAAGCTCGAGAAATGAATTTTTGTGTCCCGTGGGGGAATGTTGGTGTTAGTGCATTTTAATATTAAAAATATAATATTAAAGTGCATTATTTCTTGTGAGATAGTGGTTATAAATTGGCAAGAAAGTGGTCATTACTTTGGTGTAACTCTTGAAACCATGGCATGATCTACCACTTATTACCCACTAAATCTTATATTTTGTAAACACCAACCATGTTCAATAACTTTATTATGCCACTACTTTGTTATTTATTTCATGAAGAAATTCTACACCTATAATAGTGGTGTTTCTTCCTTGTGCTGTAGATGAAAAAATATGGTAGTGTGTAGGGGTGTACAAAGAAAACCGAAAAACCGCACCAACCCGATAATCCGAGTCAAACCGAGAAAAAAAAATCCGACTATGGTTTGGTTTGATTTGGTTTGGTGCTGGAAAAAAAAACCCGACCATAATTGGTTTGGTTTGGTTTTAACTAAAGAAATTCAAACCGAAACCAAACCAACCTGACATTACATATATAGAAATTTTAGATATATTTAATATATAAATATACTTATTGTGATGTAATTTATAAATATTTCTTAAATTTTTTCATAATTTTATCTTTTAAGGTATTATTTCAATGTTGGACTTAGAACTTTTGAATATTCCAATAAGTTTTATAGCCATTAATATTAGTAAATTAAATAATCCTAACAAAAGCTCAAACCAAAATCAAATCAATACTAATGCTATCAAAAGACATTCAATTCAATACTACGAACGGGAATGTATTAAATATCTATTTTTTGTTTTGCAAAAATGCATAACTTATTTTTATTTTTTCTTTAGCGTTTAGTCATGTAATTAATACTCCCTTATTAGTCTATTTATTTTAGCATGACTTAGTACTTTTAGTTTATGTTTATTTTATTATGACTTTTTAATTAGCAATATTTATATTACATAATTTTATTGTATTTATTATTGAATATTTTAAGATAATGCCATAACACATCTCATATTTTGTATTATTTTCTTGGAAAATACTTTATATAGTTGTATTTTACTAGGATTAAAGAAAGATTTTGAGCACAAGTTATATATTTTGTTCTACAAAGATTTTGCCGGAAAAAAACCCGAAAAAACCCGAACAACCCGAGAAAAATCGGAATTGAAAAACCCGAGTTTTATTGGTTTGGTCTTTAAATTTAATAACCCGACACAATTGGTTTGGTTTGATAATTGTAAAATCCGAACCAACTATACCTATGTACACCTCTAGTAGTGTGTATGAAAAAAGTGAACTTGATATAGTGAAAAATAGAGTTAAGAAAAGGAGAAAATCTAAGTCTCCAACTTATTCTCTACAAAAGAGAACATTATTTTTGTTGAAGGAAGATGTTCATCTTGGTGGAGCTTTGGACTCAACAACTTGTCCAGAGTTTGTTCGAGTCATACGACGCGGACTGTTGTATCCTGGAGGGGACAAGTCAAGAGTTTACTGCTGGACCGGTGAAGATGCTACCACAGTGGGCTTAAATCTCCTTAAAGAGAGCGAGATATCCGCGCCTCAGCCTGAAGAATATTTATTATTTTTCTTCTTCTTATTTTTCAACTGTAATTACTTGTAATTTCACCAACATTATGCATCAGACGTTGAATATGCAATTACAAGTGTATATATCAATCTTAACCATATTTATTAATTTTGAAGGTGAGCTTTGGCGTAACTGGTAAAGTTGTTGTAATGTGACCACGAGGTCACAATTCGAGCTGTGGAAATCATCTCTTGAAGAAATACACGGTAAGACTATGTATGTGATCCAGTCCTTTCCCGATCCGCACATAGTAAAAGCTTAGTGCAACAGGCTGCCTTCGGATGATCTCGAGTTAGTTAACACAGGTCATCACAATTCACAGTACATCATAAAAATTAGACTGTGTACAATAGAATACAGCGAGAGATAAATTCAAATTGCCAAAAAAATATCAAATTCGACAGATAATTAAGTGAAACAAACCTGCGGGAGTTTTTCTCTAGCCGAAAAGGAAACTCATGGCTGATCGATCAGTCCACAACAGCTCTTGAATATAAGTATGATTTAAAGTTATTCCTCTTCCTTCTCTTTTTTTTTGCTAGAAACTGAAGGATTTTATTGGGCTATTAATTTAAAATTCAGAATTTAGTGTCCTAAATTTTTGAGCTACTATTTTGAAATTCAGAATTAAGTGTCCTAGATTTTTGAATAGCTAATTTAAAATTCAAGACTACATGTCCTGAATTTCTGGACGACTAATTTAAAATTTAGGACATAAGATTCGAATTTCTCGACAAAATTTTCGAACTTTAGGAAACGATGTCCTGAAGTTTGAACCTTGAGGTTTAAACTTTAGGACGTCGTATCCTAAAGTTTGAGCGAATGGACTAATATTTAAATATATTATAACTATGAATATATTTTAAACAAGGAATTTTTACCTCCTCTAGCAAAGGTTAACGCCTTATTTATTTTAAATAAATACCATTTAAAAAAATTATATTCTATAGATACCTTTTAAGATTTATAGCAAAATATTTAATTTTGGTTACCTCCTAGCCCGAAGCCACTAAATACACTAATCAGTTACACTATTTCTTCCTCTCTCTATTTTGATACATCCCATTCTCTTCTCTAATCCCATTAAAACTTCCAATCTCTTCCTCCTTCCATCGGATTTGTGCAAAGCTCACTTCTGAGCCGCCGCCGACATTAAACTTGTTCGTGTGCAAAGCCCCCATCCTATTATAATAGATGCACCAATTCTTGAAGATTTCTATGTTCATTTTCAATATGAGTCAGCTTTCTCCTATTCATTGTATTCTAGGGTTCAGTAACGCATGAGTCAGCGCTCTTCATGTTTATTTTGCCAATTATTAAAACTGATGCACTGTTCATCTTCATAAAACTTGGAGACAGTGAATTTTGAGCCAAAGGAAGACAATATGAGGGACGAAGATCTGTTAGGTTTATGATTTTCGCGATGAAAAGAGTTGCTGGTTCTTGATTTTTATGTTGTATTTTCATGTATTCGTTATCTTTTTTTTTCCATTGTAATTCAATGTATCTCGTTGTATTTCATGTATTTCATTGTATTCACTGTCTTTTTTTCCATTGTATTTCAATGTATCCCGCTGTACTTTATGTATTTCATTGTATTCACTGTCTCGCTATATGTCATGAATGCATTCATAAGTTTTTTTTTTTAATTAATATAATTTATGTATTCAGATGTATTATATAATTTCTCTAAAGATTGCTATATCTTTGGGGTATTTTTCGGTTGAGAATCTTTTTTATAACCGAAAATATAAAATTTGTTATAATTGAGTTTGTTGAGTTATATTAGGAGTCTATTATGTTAATTGATTCACTTTCCATTTTAAAAACAGTGTAATCCCCTATTTCACACCGTGAATACAGTCGAATACAATAATCTGTCCAGCTATAATCCCATGTTTCACTCCATGAATACAGTCGAATACACTCGAATACAACAACTGATTAGATGGAATTCCCTGATTCACGCCTATTTTTGTTACTGTATTCATGAATACAATAGCTTAAATAAATCAAATATATCTTATAACCACATAAAAGGTATCTATAATCCGTAATATAGCAAATGGTATCTATAGATAGTTAATTACTACTAAAAGATAGTGCTTTATGAAAAATTCCCTTTAAACTACATGCTTAAAAGTGGCTATTTGGTGCCATTTCCACAAATTAATGCTTTTCATGAGCCCATTTGTGTCTCCTTGGGTGTAGCCTATCTTTCATACAACTGAAGCCAAAATGGGCTGAAAGATTTTGGAACATTTCTACCCAAGAGGAGTCCATGAAGCGGAAATTACACTTGGGATAAGCTATTTTTTCGTGTCTCCTTGATAAAGTTATATTTCTTGGATTAAAGTGACATACATTATTAGTATTAATTCCTTTTTACGTTATAGTGTAGCTTAACTTACATAGCATACTATTAATTACTATGTTTATCATATTATTAATTAATCTCTTGTTGGAAAAAGTGATTATGGAGAATAGAATTAGCAAAATTTGAGGCATGTCAAGAACACTGTTCCTAAGAATATTCGCTTACATGGTGAAGAATAAAGTTATTCGTATTTTTCAAGATTCAACAAGCTCGTCCGATTATAAATTGAGAACAGAACAAGCAGAAAATTTCTAGAAAGAAACTCATCTTATAGGAAGGATGAGAAATAAAAAAGGAGAGTTGGAAAATCTATATTCTTAGTTCACCAAAGTACCAAGTATATATAGGTGGTGCTCCAACGGCTAGTTAATGGCTATTTTGCTTAATTAAATATAGATTAAATAATTTACTAAATAATAAATAGGTGTAAAATAACATTTCAAAAAAGAAAGTTTTTTCAAACCAACAGTGGACATTTCCTTTTGAGATACTACTAATTTTTCCAACATCTCTCACAAACTTATCTTAAACATGACTTATTATATAGATAATTTTTATACTATCAGTATATAGAACTTAAACTCATTTTTTTTTTTAGTAATTTCTTTCGGATTGTCTTTCAAACATATAGTGAAGTGTGTTCTTTTTGGTTTATCTTTTGAATGTCGAACGCCATAACAACAACTAGGGGCGGCGAACGGGCGAGTAGGGTCAAATATGAGATTGGTCAAAAACGGATAATGCAAAAACGAATAAATTATTCGAACCGACCCATTATTTATACAAATAAAGAACGGGTTAACCGGCGAATAATATGGTTATCCATATTATCCATGGCTTCTTGAATATGATCACTTTTGGGTGAATTCCTAATCTCCCAAACTTGAGGAACCCTCAATTTGAGGCTTTATAAATGTAAAAGTTAAACCCATTAGTTATCTATTGGTTATGCATTTTCTAAGTGGATAATATGGTTCTTATCTATATTAGATCTGTTTTTAAAAAGTTCATTATCTAACCCATTTCTAATTGGATAATATGGTTCTTATCTATATTCGACCCGTTTTTAAAAAGTTCATTATTCAACCCATTTTCTAATGAAATATGGGTGGATAATTGTTTTCTTTTATCCATTTTGCTGCCACTAATAACAGCTACTCATTAGTACTACACTTATAGCATAAGTGTAGCATTTGTTCCTATATGTATTAACTAGAACATTTGTAATTACAAAAACCTAATTTCTAAAGGGAGTGCTTTACCTTATTTAATGCATTGTACCACCGCATCTTATTCGTTTCTTACAAAATTTTGTAGACGACGCAAAAATATATATGTTAGAAATTCTTTAACTTTATCTGTCTCTCTCTATGTGTAAATATAATTTGAACCAAGTAATAAAGTATATGCACTCACACCAACTTTTAACAATGTAATATATAGTCGTGCAATCTCTATCATACTTTGTTAAAAATGACGTACTGAACTTTTTTTTTTTTTGATTTCTCACCCGGTATCCGGTATTCACATTGAGGGCCGACTAATCCGGATTTGCGCTGGTCGAGAAGTCCCACATTGGGGAGTAAAGCGCTCCCTAACAAAGGCGGACTTCATACCCAGGGCTCGAACTCGAGACCTCTGGTTAAGGATGAAGAAGTACTTACCACTCCACCACAACCCTTGTTGGTGACGTACTGAACTTTGTTTAGCTATTTTAGTAGAGCAGCCTTTTGGCAATGACAAAGCGCTTCGTAAGGAAAACCACCCTTCTTTATTTTTCTCTTTGTGGGAATTTGCATTGCGAAAAGCTGAGAAATAAAGTAAAAAAAAGGAAAAAAAGGACGGCCGGTGTACAACGCATCCCGTGTTTACATAGGGTTCAGAAAAAGGCCTCACCCTAAATGGTATGATATAAAAAATCTATCCCAATATAAGCATTTGTGATTATTTTTACGGCTCGAACCTGTAATTATATCGCGATAACTTTATCATTGCTCTAAGACTTCCCGTCATGGTTATAAAAAAAAAAAAGAGTGAAGATTAATTATATAATGGAACAGTACAGTACACACGAGCGCACGTGGGAACAACCTGTGGTTAGTACAAATAGAGACAAGCAAAGTGGTGCACGTGCGGTTCTGTCTCTTGTCTTTTTGGAGGCATGCTATATATTACTGCACCTGCTTTAATTTCTCCAACTCGATTGTTCACGTGCAAGCCCCACCCCATGCATTTATTCCTTCTTATTACTTCTTCCTTTCTCTTTTCTTTTCTTTTTTAATTTTTTAATTTTCTTCAAACTGTTAAAAAGAACAGACCGGTACATAAGACATTCTGTATTTATACAGGATTAGAAGAACGACGGTATCCTAAGGGATATGATATAGACAGTAGAGGGGAAGCCACCTTTTGCTAAAAGTGGTCAATTGACCATCCTTCGTCGCGATATTACGAAAATTACATTATGTATATAAGTAAAATATTAAATTTTAAATGTATATAACATATACCGAATACCTTTTGTCGGAATTTTTTTTACTTCTTTTAAGTTTGAACACCCTTGGAGAAATTTTTGGCTTCGCCACTGGTAGACAATCTACCCTAATGCAAGTATTAGTGATTGCTTTCACGGTTCGAACCTGTAACCTATAGGTCACACGAAGACAACTTTACAGTTACTCCAAGTCTCTTCTTTAATTTTTTTTTTTTCAAAGTGTTATGTGTGTGCGAACAAAGTCTCGCCTACATATAAGGTGTAGAAATCTCTTAATGGTGTGAAGCCTTTTAAGAAAACCGTACGCGAACAATATTACATCACGTTAAGAGTGTATTTGGCTAGTTTAGCCCAACATGTTATTATTAATTATTTTTGAGCGAAGCTAGAGAGAAACAATCTACTACGTACTTTGAGAGGTAAAAGTGTGTGTGTATATATATACTTTTCCTGATTTTAGAAACCATATATTCCACATGTTATGTGTAACCAAAACCTTTATTCTTATCAGTCTTTTTACTTCTTTTTTTCCTCTCGTGAGCCGAGGGTCTATTGGAAACAGCATTTGTTTCCTCACAACGTAGGGGTAAGATCTGCATACACACTACTCTCCCCAGACCCCACAGTATGAGATATTACTGAGTATGTTGTTGTTGTTGTTGTCTTTTTTCCTTTGGATGGTGGGGTAATTTAAGAGGGGAGAGAAGGATTAACATAATGGTGAAAGTGACTCCATATTATATGTGCACTTGATTGTTAATTATTGTGTGAGTTAGATATAAACATCTGTCATTTTCACCCCCCACTTTATATCCTCAGTAAAATAATTACAATGATTTTTCATATCTTGGTCCCTATAGTTACCAGTATCATTCACATTTTACCTTGTTTTGAAAAAAATTCCCCATTTTAATCCAGTTAGAAATTTTTACCTGCTGTAAATCAGGAACAAGCACAAAGTCAAGAATGTATGTTAGGATTTAATCTTCACAATACACTTTTAAACTTCTTTTAAACTTCTAATAATTCAACTCAATCCCCAAGAAGTTTAACAAATTTAATCATGCCATTGGGAAATATTTTCATTTAAAAAGATAGACTTGGATCAAAATATTCGTCAAAAAATACGAATTTCTAGTTGTGTTACTTTTAAGGTTGAGGAGGGTTTCTCTATCCCTTCAAAATGTGAAGACTATTGTTTTATCTAAAAATTATCACTATCTTACTATTTAAATAAGTTGTTCATTCTCATTCTCATTCTCATTCTCTTTCAATTTCTGACTCTGCCACTATATATTAAGTTTAATACAAAATAATATGCATTGCAAATGAAAAGAGGCTGCTTTACGGGCTGGCATAACATGTTTTTAATTATTTGGATTACATTTCCTTAACAAAATTTCCATTATTTGGACATAGCAACAAAATTACTAATATTTCTTTAGGTTATATGCAGGAGACGGTGCTAGGTTGGTGTAGAACATGATCCACATAAGCTTAACACATATTAGCTGGGAGTTAATTATCCGACAAGTTTATCATTAGGATAGATAGCAAAATCCCAATGTTTAAACACTTGGTGTTTTGCCATGTGGTGGGGCGGAGGCACATGTTAGGACCGAAAAATTCAGGTGTCATGCAAAAGCTAGCAAAGCAAACTCTCAACCACGATTAATCAGACAACAAAAGAGAAATATACCAAAAGAGACACAAACATTTAACGTGGTTCGGTCAACTGACCTACGTCCACAGCGGAGATGGGCAATCCACTATATAAAAAGAGAGTACAAAATATCGAGAGAACAACCTCACGAAGAGGCAAATACAAGTGACACACTAACACTTGTCCCCTAAAGTTCTCCCCTAAACACGACTCTTAAACCCCATATGGCTACATTGTGGATGCTACTGATGAGAATGATGGATCTTCAATTTATAGAGCTCCAAACCTTTTCCTACAAGAAAAAGGACTAGCCAAATATAGGAGAATTATAATTTCCTTCTACAAGAAGAAAAAACCCAATTATGGTAAACATGTTGCCCTTTCCTTCAAGAGATAGGAAAATCAAATATGGTAAGAAAATCAAGACAACTCCTAACAATTCTCCCCCTTGGACTGAATTTTCTGACAAAATAAACTCGATCCACCTTCTTCACATAGCCTTCAACAGGTCGCATCTTCAAATTTCCACCAAAAAAACTGTCTCAACGTGCGTAGCACTCCGGTCAAATTTCTCAAACAAAATTTATGATTACCGTCAAATAGGTTGCGGCTAGAACTAAACCCGCCAAAATAAACCTTTCTTGAACCTCGCTCTGATACCACTTGGTATGTCGAGAAAGAGGCAAATCCGAAAATAAAGAAAGTAAAGAACACCAAATTTTAACGTGGAAAACCCTTCAAATCGAAGGTAAAAACCACGGGATCACAAAGATCCAAAAAGCTTCACTATAACAATAAGAGGGTTACAAAAGTTCTCCAAATTGTCTACACAACAAGTCCCAAACACGGAGCAACAATAGTAACAAGAGCAACAACTAATCAATTGAAGAAAGAGTATAATCCACAAAAATAAAGCTGTTGTTCGAGGCTCGAAATCAGATGCTACGAGCCTCCAAATCCGATCTCCACCGTTCAAATCTGAGACCAGGATGTTACGAACATTCAGTCAAAATTTTAGCTCGATCCAACGGTTAACGCATTGGAAATTATAATTTGAAGTTGGCTGGTCGGAATAAAAATCTGCAGCAAAACAAATACTTTTCTTCTCTCTTCTATCTTGATGAAAGCTCTCTCAAAAACCACTCTTATGTGCTTAAGTCTTTCAAAGACTTGTATCAATGAGCATAGAATAATTCTTCAAGGTTGTCCTATTTATAGATCATGAGTGGTGCTTTCTCTTAAAGCCAAAACCCACTCAAAATAGGAATAAACACCGAATCCAATTCTGAATAGGAATGAAAACCAAAAGAGAATAGGATTAGGCTATTGGGCCTTTGGCTGGACAACATGGGCATGTGCCCAACAAACTCCCCCTCCAGCCAAGGGGCCAAATATGTCTTCAAGTAGAGGAACTATTGACAGGCTTCATGCCTGCCAATTTTCTGCAAAACGCATGCTTATCTGCAAGCTTAACTACGAAGTCATCAGGCTGCTCCATATAAATCTCCTCATCTAAATCACCATGAAGAAAAGCAGTCTTGACATCCATCTGCTCAGCCTCTAAATCTAGACTTGCGGCTAAGCCTAGAACCACACGAATAGAAGACATCTTCACAACAGGGGAGAAAATTTCATCAAAGTCAACTCACTTCTTCTGGCCAAAACCTTTAACAACTAACCTCACCTTGTATCTAGGCGCAGAGGTATGGTTATCTTGCTTTATTCTAAATATCCATTTGTTAGATAAAGCTCTCTTACCTTTCGGCAATTTCACTAACTCATATGTGTCATTCTCATGGAGTGACTTCATCTCATCTTCCATGGCTTCTATCCACTGATATTTGTGAGTATCTTGCATGGCTTCATCATAGCTCTCATGTTCTCCCATGTCAGTCAAAAGTACATACTCATTAGGAGGATAGCGCATGGATTTTTGCTTCTCCCTTGTACATCTTCTAAGAGAGGTTTCAGGAGCATTCGAAGTAGTTACCTGTGTAGGAATTGGTTGTTGATCAACCATAACTTCATCAATTGGAGAATCCATAACATCTACATCATGACGATCATTTTGACCATGATCACTATCTCTATCATTGTCTTGGGTTACGCCATATGCAATAGGTGCCTTAGCAATAGAAACTGGATCAATATCAACTAAGCTCTCATTACTCTGAGAATCTATCTTCTCAGCTTTGTCAATATCTTCAATAGTCTGGACTTCAAAGAATATTACATCACGACTTCTAATAAGTTTATTGTCAATTGGATCATAAAAACGATACCCAAACTCATCTTGACCATAACCGATAAAGATGCACTGCTTAGTTTTGACATCCAGTTTCGATCTCTCATCTTTAGGAATCTGCACACAAGCTTTACCCCCAAAAACTCTCAGGTGATCATAAGAAACATTTTTGGAAAACCAAACTCTGTCTGGGACATCACCATCCAAAGCAACAGCATGAGACAAATTGATAACATAGGCAGCAGTGTTAAGTGCTTCCGCCCAAAATGTATTTGGAAGTTTAGCCTCTGAAAGTAAGCATCTAACTCTATCAACTAGAGTTCTATTCATCCTCTCTGCCAAACCGTTCAATTGAGGCGTCTTGGGCGGAGTTTTCTGATGACAAATTCCTTGTTCCTTGCAATAGTTATCAAAGGAACCACAATAGTCACCGCCATTGTCAGTGCGAATACATTTTAATTTCTTCCCCGTCTGTCTCTCAGCTAAGGCCTGAAATTCCTTAAACACGCCAAGTGCTTGATCTTTAGATTTCAAAGGATACACCCAGAGCTTACGAGAATGATCATCAATGAAGGTCGCAAAGTAAAGTGCACCACCTTTTGACTTTACTTTAAAAGGACCACACAAATCAGACTGTACTAGCTCCAATAAATCGGGCTTTCTTGAGGGAGGATGGCTATGAAAGGAAACTCTTTTCTGTTTTCCAGCTAAATAATGTATACACCTCTTCAGCTTTGCTTGTTTCACTCCAGAAAGCAGACTTTTCTTAGCCAAACACGTAATCCCCCTCTCACTCATATGACTCAATCTTCGATGCCACAATTCTGATAAAGTATCACTTTCCACCAGATTTATGGAGTCATTAAGAATAGAACCCTGTGTCACATATAACTGACCGGACTTGACTACTCGAGCTACTACTAACGAGCCCTTGGTGAGCTTATATTGGCCATTAAATAGGGCATTATGGTAACCTTCATCGTCTAATCTTCCTGCGGAGATCAAATTGAAAGGAAAGTCTGGAGCATGCTTGACATCTTGAAGAACTAACGTTGAACCGTTATTAGTTTTCAAACAAATTGTGCCAACACCAAACACCTTAACTTCACTGGCATTCCCATCTTTAACACTCCAAAATCAACATGAGTATAAGATGAGAAAAAATCTTTTCTTGGTGTGACATATGAGGTAGCTCCAGAATCTACTATCCAGCTCGTCTCATGGGATACCAAATTGATGACATTTTCATCATAAGCAAAAAGAAGGTCATCTCGAACAATAACAGCAACATTGTTCTCGTTATTTTCAACTTTCTGTCACGACCCAATTCCCATACCCGATCGTGATGGCGCCTCTTGTGAAGACAAGGCCAGCCGACTAACCCAAAACCTTTCACTAACAGTTATTAAACATAAATTAATAGAAGATACAACTTATTGGCATTAGAAACTGTTAATTACTACCCGACCGGGATGTCACAAGTCACGAGCATCTAAAGAAAACCTGAATACAACTACAGGGCCAATAATAATATATAAAGAAAAATTCTGGAAAAAAACAAAAGACGACATCCGGTGCCGCGAACGCTGGCGGTCACCTTGCTCAGCTACAATAACAATACCTTCAATCCGCTAATAACCCGCTACCGGGTGAACGATACCTGCAACTGCACGCGAGGTGCAGGGAGTAAAGTGAGTACTTCCAACTCAGTGGTAATAAGAGTAAATAATAACTGAGAGGCAAGAAATCACGTAAGAGCACTCCATCATGCTATATAGGACAGTACAACCCTTTTTAGAAAATAGTAAGACCGTGAAAAATCCTTTAGAAAATATCCTTTTACAACAGTCAAGCAAATGAATGCGTATTCAGATAATGCAAGTCCGCACATAAGTCAGCCCCTCGGGCACAGCACTCCACTAACAATTTACACCGGGGCGTCTGGTAAACAGTGCAAGAAGTAGCATGGATGCCAATGAAATGAGAGTGCTGAATGTCATGACACGTAGTACAAACAGGAACCGATGCATGAATGCAATGCAATACACATGACCGCTGCGGCGTGCAGCCCGATCCATTTGGGTACCCGCGCTCACTGTGGGGGTTCAGACTCCGGAGGGGCTCCTACAGCCCAAGCGCAATATCATCATAGCATCGCTGCGGCGTGCAGCCCGATCCATCCTCAGTCCAGAACATGCAAATGAGCCACTCGGGCAATGTCAAGTATTAGCTTTTAACTCAAAACATCAGAAAAATACAATTTAAGTCTTTAAAATTTAGCAATATGACTGCACATTTCAAAATAGGGTTTAACTCAGGACTGAAATCATTTAATATGCTAAGTGTCATGAAATCAGTGATAATAATCCCTAAAGGATTCAAATAATCGGCACGAAGCCCCAAAACATGGCAATCAACCCAAATCACGATAGCATCAAGTAGGTTTCAGTCAATTACGCAGTAAAATCAACAACCGGGACGGACCAAGTCACCATCCCCAACGGTGCTCTACCCCACGCTCATACCTGGCGTGCAAGTCACCACAATACAGCACTATGATGTGCAAATCCGGGGTTCCAAAACCTCAGGATATCATTTACAAGTATTACTCACCTTGAACCGGTGAAATCTCTAGCTCTCGACGCCTTTGCCCCTCAAACCGGCCTCCACGCGCGTCGAATCTAACCAAAATCAGAGCGAATACATTACAATATGCCAAGGGAACAATACCCAATCGAAAACAACCAAGAAATAGCAGAAATCTCGAAACTAGCAAAACCCGAGCCCCGGGCCCGCTTCTCGAAAAATTACAAAATTCACATCACTGGATTCCTCGTCTCGCCACGAGTCCATACATATAAAATTCACCAAAATCGGAGTTCGTTTGACCCTCCAAATTCCATTTTTTCATCATAATTTCTCAAACCCTAACTTACCCCATTTTTACCCTTTAATTCCTTGGGTTTTCAGTGTTAATTCATGTTTATACACAATAATAACATAATCTAAGCCCAAGAATCCATACCTGATGATAGCCCTCGAAACCCTCTTCAAAAATCGCCCAAAATCTCCTTAGTCCAAAGTCCAAAATGTTGTTCTTTCAAAAAATTCGCGAAGATGATTAATTTCACTTAATTGCCAGGCATTTCGCTTCTGCGGATCCAGTACCGCTTTTTCGGCTTCCGCTTATGCGGTCAACGTCCGCTTTTGCGGACCTTTCACTTAAGTCAACCCTTCCGCTTCTGCGGTCCCCAATCGCATCTGCGGGACCGCTTAAGCGATCCAATGTTCCGCTTCTGCGGAACGTGACCAGGGTTCCAAATTCCGCTCCTGCGAGGTCTAGCTCGTTTCTGCGAGGCCGCCTATGCGGTCCTCCTTCCGCTCCTGCGGAATCTGGCAAGGGCCAAGACTTTCGCTTCTGCGCATCTTCCAATCGCTTCAGCGAGACCGCACCTGCGGTCCCATAACCGCAGGTGCGAAACCAACAGATACCAGCAAGGTTGAACCTGCAATTAACTCCAAAAACCTTCCGTTTAACCACCCGAATTCACCCCGAGGCCCCCGAGACCTCAACCAAAAACACCAACACATCCTAATACCTTATTCAAACTTGTTCCAATCCTCAAAACACTTCAAACAACGCTAAAACCATCAAATCACATCGGATTCAAGCCTAAGTTTCTTAAAAACTTCTGAATTACGCATTCGATCAAAAACCCGACCAAACGATGTCCGAATGACCTGAAATTTTACACACATATCCAAAATCACCTAACGAAGCTACAGCAACTCTCGGAATTCCATTCCGACCCTCGGATCAAAATCTCACCTATCAACCGGAATTCGCCAAAATACTAACCTCGCCAATTCAAGCCTAATTCTACACCGGACCTCCAAAATCAATTCCGATCGCACTCCCAAGTCACAAATCATCCCCCGAAGCTAACCGAATCACCGGAAATCACATCCGAACCTTCCAACTCATAAGTCAACGTTCGGTTGATTTTTTCCAAACCAAACCTTCCTTAAAGAGACTAAGTGTCTCATTTCCTATCCAAACCAAATCAATTCAACTCTAACTCACCTGTTGTTGATAATAAAACATGAAAGAGCAATAAATGGGGGAAACGGGGCTGTAATACATGAGACGACGGGTCGGGTCGTCACATCCTCCCCAACTTAAACCAACGCTCGTCCTCGAGCGTACCCAGAGTTGTACTAGAGCCAACCAACAGCTGAATAACCTTACCACGCATATACCCGGGGTGATCCCACGTCACCCTATCTCACATAGGTCCGATAATACATCATATCTGAAATTTCACAGTCCATCAAGACCATAAACCGTAGAACCACATTGCACTTTCCGAAATCATACACAAGATCAGAACTTCATATCTATACCCAGAATAAACCCGAACCAGCTGGAATAACCCATACATGCAACCTCAGGTGAGATCATATGATATACCACATAATCCAAACACTCGAAACGGTAGCCTCTACTCACAGCAGTTGCCCACAATAACCAAATACCGACATAAAACCTCTTAAAGCCTAAGTCTCATTCCAATACTTTCATATACTGCCAACGATAAATGAAACACGCGATAAACCGTAACCATTCCTCAGATCAAACATTCATGAAGCCACTTTCCTCTGACTAATACCACAACAGATTTCCGAGCCGAACCTCGATATTAACCTTCCAACAAGCTGAAACCAAATCCGTTCGTATTCATTAATGATCACCAACGATCACCTCGGGTCCAACACACCACTCTGGTGATATGACACCTCAACACCGGCCTAAGCCACAACTCGCATAATACACGCACCAATAAGAGACGATCTGAACATACTCAAATCATGAAATGACTCAAACGAAAGAGCTGTACCTCAAGCTCATCAATACCATTACAACACAAGGCTGAGACCCCGTCTCACATCATAGAATAGAACATATGAATCTACCCTGAAAGGTCATAACTTCACGCAACCTCGCTACAATGCGCGATCCTAACCAAACACTGTTACACATGAAGCAACTCAAGTCACTATGCCCAAAATCGACAGCCATGCACAATTTGATGTCTGAAACCAAAGCAATTCATTACACCCACGGTGAAACAAATAACATGCGACACGCAACCCGATAGATCATAACCAACATTCCATTTACCGAGCAACATACAATTACTCTTCCCGCTCGACTTTCACTATGAATTCCCCAATAGAACCGCACCACATGTGCCCATAACCAACAAATCATAACGCCTCACAACACCGAAAAGCAACTCATATCTCTCCTCAGATCACTAACAAGCTCAATAACGATCAAATCAACCTATCCCTCAACAGCACACATCGGGACCAACCAAGCCAACTCAAGCTAGACACGTATCCACAACAGCTTACCAACGAACTTAATACCAAGAAAGCCTAAAGTTGCTCCTTCCACTACTATAACTCCTGCCGGAGCCGTACGATACGGTGCCCGGCACCAAATCAATATCGAAATCCGCCATCTCACCCGGCGACATGCCCGGCCACAAAAAAATGCATCCGAAAAGGTCACTCAATACCGGAACTGAATCAATGGTAGAAACCTCTGCACTGACATCCATCACGAATGCCCCATTAAGAAAAGCAATCCTTCTCAGCCGCCCGCTGCATCTTTTGAAATATATACCACTCTGCAAGAACATAATCCAATGCACCTTGCCGCTCAACCCGTGGCATTTCCGGCCTAGCACGTAGCACAATAGTCTAGAATAACCCAACACTGAGACAGCCAGCCTACAATCCAATATCATATCCAAAATTTGGCATACCAAGCAAAGAAAGATCCGCTCGGACCTCTAATTCCCAATAACCGCTAGACGGTGCCGATACACACGATTACAACAACTGCATAGTCTGAACACGAGAACTCCTAGTCTCCAACTCCATATAGCACACGAATCACTATACCTGATCCCAAATTCTGCCGTATGAATACCTATTACACCTCGAGTATCCAATCACTCCACGAAAGATATTCTAAAATTTCCCTATGCCATCAAACAAACTCAGATATCGACAGTCGATCCCAAATACCGCAACACTACCGAAGTATTATCAGTTTACATCACCTTGCCCTTTTACTGGAACATATACCCCCGTCGAATCACTATGGTTGGCAATACCATTTTCCCTAATCATTTGAAGATCGACTCTTTAATTACTTGCAGTTGCTCGTGCTGCTTACGAATTTAATGACTTTCCATTATGAACTGAACCGAAACCTCGAACACGCAAATCTCAATCCTCTACAACATACCGCGTGTACCATAACACACTAGGATAACATGAGAACTCCATCTCCCTTTTTCCTAACCACAAACATCTATGTATTCCTCTAGTCAAGAACTCTCCATCAATCCTATCTAGAAGAGAAATCACTACACCTTCCATGCTTCGCATGCCCATAGGCAATATATACGTCTCTAAACCACGGTAAAACTCATCAAGAACTCTCTCTCCCAATTCCATGGCACAAGCTAAACTGCCAGGACTGAATCCTTCTACCCAAACCAAGCTAAGCAAGCTGTCAGAACTCAAGAGCCTTGCTGCACAACACCGGTAAAAGCTCATTACCTCGAACACATACGAAGAATTAATCATATCTTTACCATACCGATTCGGTCTACTATCAAGCTATTCCCTCTATCTAATTCCCCTTTTTATTCATCATCCACTTGATATTTCTTCCTCGTTGTAGCATCACAATGCCTCAACCCAAGCTTACCACACGAGACTCGAACATAAGACCACACTGTCTAAGACCCATAGGCCACTGAATACTCTCTCAATTGTTTCCCAGAAATACCACGTCCCAGAGTACTTTACTTGAAGAACTTCCTGCGAATCTGAGTTCGTTACCATTACTTCCCAGATACTGATACATAGAATCCCATAATTAACATGAAATACCACAAGCCTTGATCTTTTCTAATGAAAACACAGTCTCTAGCCACATACACAACCTTAAGACACCTGATTATCACATGCAAAATCTCGAACACAATAAAACCATTCTCGAGAGTCGTTCACTCTTATACAACTGTAATTTACCTGACTTAACGAACAGAACCATTCGTGCCTTATAGCACTCCGACACTGCAGAACGTGATCTCATACCAATACAAATAACCATCTTCCTTCTCTGTACACTGAGCATTCTTTACCAACAACAACTCTAGGCATTCCGAAATTCTCATACCCTATGGAACATACTATAACCTTTGTCGAAATTTTGCTTCACTCGCCCATCCTCGGCTCAATTTCTGCAACTAGAACCGATTTGCCAGCATACCTCGAGACGTAACCAACATAGCACATAACCGTGCATTCAGCTAATCAACAGCAACCTCCCCAACTTGGCTCGAAGCCATTTATCAAGACACACTGCTCATAACATTTTTACTCTAATGATGCCACAATGTCATAGTGAGATTAAACTCAAATCATCTACCAGTTTGTGAAAACACAGATCATCTAGTACTGAAATCCTCTACAACCCTCGCATTTATCCCCACATCAACTGAGTCCACTCTCTTAAGCGACCCGATTTTTTTTTTTTTTAAATTTCAACACATACCCTTCAATTACACATGAGATCTTCTAACATACACGTAAGGACCATACCACTCAAGAACACTCCGCAGAAGATGACCCCTTCGCCTTAGTTTAGTACTTCAGCATACCTTTCACCATCATATACGTTACTCAGTCATTAGTCTTCCTGAGTCCGAACTCATACCGCCGCATGCAATGCACTTCACTTCCCAACTAGGAGGTACGACAATGTTCTTCACGCGCCCATAATTCGGGCTACACATCAATCCACAATAGAAGTCGAATCGCTTAATAGTTCATCTATTATCCTGCAGACTTCTTCGTCGCTACCAAGTCATACAATTACATCCCGCAGTACTAACATACTCATCACATGAATACCAAACCGCCATTCCGGCTAATAGGGGCAACACTGAACATATAAGTTCAAAACACTTGCTCACACAATCAGCACCTCGGTGCTCAAGCCATAGGCAAGGATCCGGCCTCAAGTCCTCCAGACTGGCCCAACATACTCACGAAGATTACATCTCGCCCCTCGATCGGGAATCACAAACCATCAAGGCACATATAATACTGAGCGCTCACGTGCGCATACAAACGTGTGGAAGGAATTTCAAGAGTTATATCTCAAGCTGAATCAAGTACGCACGATAATAATTCCAAGAATGGGAAGTTTTCCTAAAGGTTCTGCCGCCTCTCGAGGATAAATACAGACGTCTCCGTACCGATCCGCGAGACTCTACTAAACCTGCTCATGACTCGTGAGACCTAGTAACCTAGGCTCTGATACCAACTTGTCACGACCCAATTCCCATACCCGGTCGTGATGGCGCCTCTCGTGAAGACAAGGCCAGCCGACTAACCCAAAACCTTTCACTAACAGTTATTAAACATAAATTAATAGAAGATACAACTTATTAGCATTAGAAACTGTTAATTACTACCCGACCGGGATGTCACAAGTCACGAGCATCTAAAGAAAACCTGAACACAACTACAGGGCCAATAATAATATATAAAGAAAAATTCTGGAAAAAAACAAAAGACGACATCCGGTGCCGCGAACGCTGGCGGTCACCTTGCTCAGCTACAATAACAATACCTTTAATCCGCTAATAACCCGCTACCGGGTGAACGATACCTGCAACTGCACGCGAGGTGCAGGGAGTAAAGTGAGTACTTTCAACTCAGTGGTAATAAGAGTAAATAATAACTGAGAGGCAAGAAATCACGTAAGAGCACTCCATCATGCTATATAGGACAGTACAACCCATTTTAGAAAACAGTAAGACCGTGAAAATCCTTTAGAAAATATCCTTTTACAACAGTCAAGCATATGAATACGTATTCAGATAATGCAAGTTCGAACATAAGTCAGCCCCTCGGGCACAACACTCTACTAACAATTTACACCGGGGCGTCTGGTAAACAGTGCAAGAAGTAGCATGGATGCCAATGAAATGAGAGTGCTGAATGTCATGACACGTAGTACAAACAGGAACCGATGCATGAATGCAATGCAATGCACATGACCGCTGCGGCGTGCAGCCCGATCCATTTGGGTACCCGCGCTCACTATGGGGGTTCAGACTCCGGAGGGGCTCCTACAGCCCATGCGCAATATCATCATAGCATCGCTGCGGCGTGTAGCCCGATCCATCCTCAGTCCAGAACATGCAAATGAGCCACTCGGGCAATGTCAAGTATTAGCTTTTAACTCAAAACATCAGAAAAATACAATTTAAGTCTTTAAACTTTAGCAATATGACTGCAACATTTCAAAACAGGGTTTAACTCAGGACTGAAATCATTTAATATGCTAAGTGTCATGAAATCAGTGATAATAATCCCTAAAGGATTCAAATAATCGGCACGAAGCCCAAAACATGGCAATCAACCCAAATCACGATAGCATCAAGTAGGTTTCAGTCAATTACGCAGTAAAATCAACAACCGGGTCGGACCAAGTCGCAATCCCCAATGGTGCTCTACCCCACGCTCATACCTGGCGTGCAAGTCACCACAATACAGCACTATGATGTGCAAATCCGGGGTTTCAAACCCTCAGGATATCATTTACAAGTATTACTCACCTCGAACCGGTGAAATCTCTAGCTCTCGACGCCTTTGCCCCTCAAACCGGCCTCCACACGCGTCGAATCTAACCAAAATCAGAGCGAATACTTTACAATATGCCAAGGGAACAATACCCAATCGAAAACAACCAAGAAATAGCAGAAATCTCGAAACTAGCAAAATCCGAGCCGCGGGCCCGCTTCTCGAAAAATTACGAAATTCACATCATCGGATTTCTCGTCTCGCCCCGAGTCCATACATATAAAATTCACCAAAATCGGAGTTCGTTTGACCCTCCAAATTCCATTTTTTCATCATAATTTCTCGAACCCTAACTTACCCCATTTTTACCCTTTAATTCCTTGGGTTTTCAGTGTTAATTCATGTTTATACACAATAATAACATAATATAAGCCCAAGAATCCATACCTGATGATAGCCCTCGAAACCCTCTTCAAAAATCGCCCAAAATCTCCTTAGTCCGAAGTCTAAAATGTTGTTCTTTCAAAAAATTCGCGAAGATGATTAATTTCACTTAACTGCCAGGCATTTCGCTTCTGCGGATCCAGTACCGCTTTTGCGGCTTCCGCTTTTGCGGACCTTTCACTTAAGGCAATCCTTCCGCTTCTGCGGTCCCCAATCGCATATGCGGGATCGCTTAAGCGATCCAATGTTCCGCTTCTGCGGAACCTGACCAGGGTTCCAAATTCCGCTCCTGCGAGGTCTAGCTCGTTTCTGCGAGGCCGCCTATGGGGTCCTCCTTCCGCTCCTGCGGAATCTGGCAAGGGCCAAGACTTCCGCTTCTGCGCATCTTCCAATCGCTTCAGCGAGACCGCACCTGCGGTCCCATAACCGCAGGTGCGAAACCAACAGATACCAGCAAGGTTGAACCTTCAAACCTTCCGTTTAACCACCCGAATTCACCCCGAGGCCCCCGGGACCTCAACCAAAAATACCAACACATCCTAATACCTTATTCAAACTTGTTCCAATCCTCAAAACACTTCAAACAATGCTAAAACCATCAAATCACATCGGATTCAAGCCTAAGTTTCTTAAAAACTTCCGAATTACGCATTCGATCAAAAACCCGACTAAACGATGTCCGAATGACCTGAAATTTTACACACATATCCAAAATCACCTAACGAAGCTACAGAAACTCTCGTAATTCCATTCCGACCCTCGGATCAAAATCTCACCTATCAACCGGAATTCGCCAAAATACTATCCTCGCCAATTCAAGCCTAATTCTACACCGGACCTCCAAAATCAATTCCGATCGCACTCCCAAGTCACAAATCATCCCCCGAAGCTAACCGAATCACCGGAGATCACATCCGAACCTTCCAACTCATAAGTCAACATTCGGTTGACTTTTTCCAAACCAAATCTTCCTTAAAGAGACTAAGTATCTCATTTCCTATCCAAACCAAATCAATTCAACTCTAACTCACCCGTTGTTGATAATAAAACATGAAAGAGCAATAAATGGGGGAAACGGGGCTGTAATACATGAGACGACGGGTCGGGTCGTCACACTTTCTTACATTCTCTAATGTCTTGCATTAACTTGCGGCAAAACCTTTTGATATGTCCTTTCTTGCCACAGTGGTTGCATGTAAAATTATGATATTTGGACCTTGACTTACTTCTACTTTTACCTCTATTCCATGAGCCTCTTGTTCTATCTCTCCCCCGGTCTTCTGTAACCAAGATATCTGCTTGTGAGGACGAACCCTGAGATTTTCTCCTCACTTCCTCGTTCAACACACCACTCTTGGCATATTCCATGGTCACCTTACCTCCAGGAGCTGAATTTATCAAAGAAACACGAAGAGTTTCCCAAGAGTCAGGCAGAGTACTAAGAAGCCAAAATCCTTGTATCTCATCCTCAAAATTAACTCCCATTCCAAACAGCTGATCAAGGACGCCCTGAAAATCATTTATGTGATCAAGGATAGGGATGCCTTCCTTGTATTTATAGGTCATCAATTGCTTTAGCAGGAACAACTTGTTGTTCCCAGTTTTTGAAGCATAAAGAGTCTCTAGCTTTTCCTACAATGATCTCGCATGTGTCTCGTTCACAATATGGTTGCAAACATTACCTTCAACCCATTGTCGTATATATCCACATACTTGTTGGTGCTCGAAATCCCGATCTTCATCGGATATGCTCTCGGGTTTATGAGCTGAAAAAACGGGTAGATGCATCTTCTTCACGAACAACAAGTCTTTCATCTTGCTTCTCCAAACATTATAATTTCTCCCATTTAAACATACTATCTTGCTCATATTCGCCTCCATTCCATAACAACCCGGATAAATAACCAAGGCTCTGATACCACTTGTTAGGACCGAAAAATTCAGGTGTCATGCGGAAGCTAGCAAACCAAACCCTCAACGATGATAAATCAGACAACAAAAGACAAATATACCAAAAGAGACACAAACATTTAACATGGTTCGGTCAACTGACCTACGTCCACAGCGGAGATGAGCAATCTACTATATAAAAGGAGAGTACAAAATATCGAGAGAACAACCTCACAAAGAGGCAAACACAAGTGACACACTAACACTTGTCCCGTAAAGTTCTCCCCCTAAACACGACTCTCAAACCCCATATGGCTACATTGTGGATGCTACTGAATGAGAATGATGGATCTTTAATTTATAGAGCTCCAAACCTTTTCTTACAAGAAAAAGGACTAGCCAAATAAAGGAGAATTATAATTTCCTTCTACAAGAAGGAAAAACCCAATTATGGTAAACATGTTGTCCTTTCCTTCAAGAGATAGGAAAATCAAATATGGTAAGAAAATCAGGACAACTCCTAACAGCACAAGCCGAATTAAGGGTTCGGCTGAACTCAAAAACTTTTGCTCAAACAGTATATTTCGTGTTTAAAATTCATTAAATATGTACAAATATTAGATTTAGAATTCAGTCACTAACACTTGAATTCGTATACTATAATTCAAAACTCATAAGGTTAAAATCCTGGCTCCGCACCTCAAAACTTGTAAAACAAACATAAGCAAGAACATTGATACGCTTTTGGGATATAGTTGTCACTTAACTGATGAAGAAGACATAAAGTATTTATTTGTGTAGCTAATAGCTATTAATGGGTTAGTTATTTGTGTTTGAAATCAGGTGCACTAAAAATATACATGTAAATATTTACCCAAATTTAATGTTTACACCAAAATCAAGTAATCAACCTTACAGGTTAACGATTTAAATGAGATTTAATAATAAATATGTATATGAACGATATATTCTTATATTTATTGGCTTAATTTTAATAATAGGTACAGATAAATTTTTCATATTTTACGGTACAATAATTGAATGGAGATGTAATAGGATGAGGAACAAGTCAAGAAGCAAAAAGTAAAATGTAATAATTACTCGTTCTACCTCAATATAATGTCTTCTACTGTTAATTGCGTCAATCTGTACTGATCTTTATAAATAGAAGATATTTGGTCTATAATTAACTAAGTAGGCATTTCGACATAAAAATTATAATTTTTCGAAAAAAAAAATATTAGTATTTGGAGTTAAGTTAAAAAATAATATTTGAAATTTGATATGTTTGGACATACATTTCACTTGAAAAAATATTATAGTTTTGTGAGTGGAGGAAAAGGTTTTCATAAAATTTTTGAAAAATCTCCAAAAGCTCACAAAATTTCATTGACAAATATGTTTTTTTTTAAAAAAGGAAGAAAAAAAGGAAGAAAAAAAAACTATGAACAAATGGATCCTAACTCCTAAGATTATTGATCTTCAAGCTACTAGAAGATGTATACTTCTGCATCTAAAAATTTAGGAAGGATGATTTGTTCCCATAATGAAATAAACATTCAAGTAATAATTATTAGTAATTAAGCTGCATATTCTGATCCACGCTATTGACATTATTTTTTCTTAAAATTTGTTTCCCTTTAAGATGGATAAGGTTATGGAATGATGATATATGGGAGAAGGTGGGCGTGGTTCCCATCGATGACAAGATGCGGGAAAGGAAGCTCTGATGGTTCGGGCACGTTCAGAGGAGAATTCCAAATGCCCCGGTAAGGAGGTGTGAGCGACTGGCTTTGGAAGGCACGGGGAGAGGTAGAGAGCGGTCTAAGCAGTATTGGGGAGAGGTGATCAGGCAGGACATGACGTGACTTCAGATTTTCGAGGACTTGACCCTTGATAGGAAGCTGTGGATGTCGAGTATTAGGGTTGTAGATTAGGAGGTAGTGGAGCCTATTTCTACTTCGTACCAATGTGAGGCTAGTCTTATATAGGATTTTGTCTTAGACTGCTAGTGGTTAATGTTGTGTTCTCGTACTACTCTTCCGTTTTTCATAGTGCCGGGTCTATTTATCGGTTATTGCTTTTGCTTTTCATCTATTTTTCTGGTTTTTATGATGTTGTTATTATTCCTATGGTTTCTATTGATGGTACTGATATATTATCTCTTTTCGTTTCTTGAGCCGAGGGTCTTTCAGAAACAGTCTCTCTACTCCCTCGGGGTAGGGGTAAGGTCTGCGTACACACTATCCTCCCCGGACTCCACTAGTCAAATTTTATTGGGTCATTATTGTTGTTGTTGTTTTCCTTTAAGATCTTGAAAACAAATACATTACTTTTTGAGAAGGGGAGAGTTGAACTTTAACAACTCCTTGACGGCATAACACTATGAATTACCATTGCAAAGTTAAAAACTACCAGCTAATTAACCTTGTCAACGAACTTCCTAAAGACATATTAATTGTGTATACAAATCAAATATCACTTATTATATATATATAAAATACTCGCTCCGGTCCACAATAAGTGACCAATTCACTCTTTTATTTTGGTCCAAAATAAGTGTCCGTTTATATAATCAAGAAAAAATTTAATTTGTATTTCCAAAATTACCCTTATGTACATATCCCTAAAAAGTCATTTACTCCTCACATTTGAGAAGAGAAGTAAGTGCTACTATAACTATTGTGCAATATTTAATGAAGGGTAGTTTAGTCACACTAACTATTTTCGTCTAGAATTTAATATTTCCTTACTGAGTGTGCCCAAAATAAATTGGTCACTTATTATGGACCGGAGAAAGTAATATAATACTCACTCCCAACTTATTGATTTTATTAAATGTGAATCCATCTCTACTCATAAGAGAGTAACAAGTGAGAAAATAGTGATGCCACCCATAATTATATTTTTTTCAAAAAGGTGAACTACCCCCAATACTTAAAAAGGACGAATTGAGGCAAATTGATGTGAGGGTGGTGGGATATTGAATAAAGCAAAAGTTTTGAAGATTTACTTTTTAACTTTGCTTGCAAAAGTTCTAGTTTTGCATGTGCGCCATAATGCTTGATCCTGTGCTCTATTTTGACTTCTCAAATTCTTCTGTGGGACCTCTTTCATAATCATTATCTTGTCCAGTGGCGGATTCAGGATTTAATTTACTGAAATTAATTTTAATTTTTTTTAAATAAAGTATTTATTAAAAGACATTTCTCGTTATATTTTATGCTCATAAAATTAGAATTTCACCCGAGTCCCAAATTTTCGTATGCTCTAACTCACGCCATCTGCATGCATCCGAGCGATCGGACCCGAATCGCCTAAAATTTTGTCGAACCATCAAAAATGATCTAAGAAACAATAGTCATCGCTTCGCCGTGATTGTTCCTCGTTTTTTGGTGATTTAGTGCCATACAACTGGAACTCCACCCGATTTCAAGATTTTCGTGTGCTATAATCACGCCGTGTGCATGCATCCGGGCGATCGGGCACGAATCGCCTAAAAAAAATTTCGGACCATCAAAAACAACCTAATGAACAATAGTCATCGTTTCGTCATGACTGTTACTCATTTTTTGATATTTTAGGGATATAAAACTAGAATTATGCCCGACTCCCAATTTTAATAATTTCAAATATATTTATATCTCATATTAAAAAAGGGTTCGACTTAACCCATACACACAGGGGCGGATTCTTGATATAGCATATACTTTCACTTAAAATTAGAAGTTTTTTCCAGGACTTGTTTATGTAAAAATTAATTAAATATCTATAAATATTTGAGAGTAAAATCAATATTTATTTTACATTATTAATGTAAAATTGTAATAGGAATCATAAACTTCAAATTCTGAATTCGATTTTGATAGTTCAATACGACCACAATTTCTTTCTTTCTTTTTCTTGTTGTTAGGCATAAACAGACATAACATAACAGCTACCAATAACACCGACCTGCTCTACATTTTTGTGAATATAATCTATTTATTCTTGGTTTTATTACACTATTTTTGTTGGCAATAATTGATTGACAGCGTTATCTTGGATCAGTTCAATGTAACAAATTCTGTTGAACCTAATCCCTTAACTTATATCTTTATCTATTTGATATCATCAATATATGCTTGTTTATAACTTAAAATTTATCCTTGTTGGTGGACTAATTATGATTTCATGTTCAAAGAAACAGTTAAATGTTATTACGGGTGTATAAAATAGGGGCGAAGCTATATGTCTTAAATGGTGGTTAATTAACCGTTTTTCGTCGAAAAATTACACTGTATATATAGGTAAAAATATTAGGTTTTAAAGGTATATAACGTATACTGGACACCTTTTATCGAGAATTTTTTTCCCACTTCTTTCAAGTTTGACTACCCCTGAAAAAAATTCTAGTTTCACCATTGGTATTGTAAGTTGAAACAGTCCAGCCCGTTAGTGATATTGTCCGCTCTGGACCTAGGCCTGCACAGATGTAAAATGCATCATTAGGATCTAAGGCTTGTTAACGTATATATCCAGCATCGCTTTGTGTTTTGCTGATGTGGGACTCTGTCTAAAATCTAGGGTATTACAGGTATAAAAGTCAATCTTTATAAAAGGTAAAACGACAACAAAAAATCAGACGTAACGATGTTGTTATAGAAAAGTTTAACTGTATTTTAATTGTTGGTGTGCTCCTTTTTAACGACTCAATTTTCCACAACTACTCATCCCCCAAAAATTCTAAAGACGACAACATCATAAAATACTGTCTACTTTGTTATCAAAGGATCTTTCTTGTTCTTTCTTTGAAAGTTGTCACTTTTGGACTTCTCTTCTATTTCTTGAGGGAATCCAAAAGTTGTAAAAACACTGTGAAAATGTGACATTTTAGCATTTTTCAAACTTTTTTAATCATTTCAAAACAGTGACATATGCTCAAGATAAGATTAAATTAATAATATTTTGGGGGTACCCTAGCCTAATTAATACAGTAATGTCCAAATGTAACATCTCAAAAAGTGAAGAAAAGAAATCATTTTTCTTCAACTTAAAGATACATATCCTAATCACAATCATTACATCTCATGACACTCAGTATTTTACAGTAAGGAACTTATAATCATATTCAAACGAGCTTAATTAGGACATGTTCTCTTAATGATTTTGATTTAACAGTTAATTTTGCATATCAAGGTTAGTTTCTACTGAAAGTAAGCTAATGATAGGGCAAAGACTCCATTTGGAACTACTCTTTAGAACCCTAGGGTTTCATAGACTAGTCCGTACGGACGATACCATAGGCCGAGGTGAATTTAGAGCGAGTTCTGTGAGTTCGAACTAAACTCATCACTTTCGGCTCGAAGTATGTAAGAAAATTAAAATTTTTACATATAGTACTAAGATTGCACTCATTTATAATGCTCAAAATCTAATGATAGGGCTAAGACTCGATATGGAACTACTCTTTAGAACCATAGAATTTCATAGACTAGCCGGTTAAATGATAATGCCGGAGTGGATCTAGAGCGAGTTCTGCAAGTTCAAACCGATCTCATCACTTTTCGCAAGAGAATTAAAATTTACACATATAATACTAGGGGTCGTTTGGTTTGAAGACAAGCTATGCTGGGATTACTTATTATATGAGATTAGTTATGCTGAGTTTAATTATCCTAGTATTGTTTCTTATTGATTGTGTGATATGTTGTATTAATTCTAAAACTGTCAATTTTACTGATTTATCTTGTGATTACTGTTCCACCCTCTAACAGGTATAAGTTATCCCGATACTACTTTTAATCCTGAGATAACTTATTCCAGGATTCGTACCAAACAAGGGATAAGACGGTACTAAATTTTTATCTCAAAATTATTTTTGCTTATCCATACGACTACACTCATTCAAAACCCAATTTTAGATTTGCCTCTGACTGTTAGTTTGTGTGCCCTTAATTACCATACCAATTAGCCTTTTATGTTAGTAAAGCCATAGTTCTGAACCATTGTTGGAGAAGTAAGAAAATAAGTCAGATATCTGAAATATGATACAAATAAAACTGGAGAAAAACCTAGTTCAAGAAGACAAATCACTCATTTTTAAGTGTTTACATTGATGATCTAATGAAATATTACATCACATAACTAAACCCCTAGCAATTGCTTGATTCATTTTCAAACTAGTAGTTCCATAGACAGGCAACTCATTTCTAGTTGCATGAACATGACTAATCATGCCAATATTCTCAAGTTCAAACAAATCTGAACTTGCACAACTTCTACTATCATCTTCTTCTTCTTCCTCTTCGTCTTCACTCTCGTAAAATCCTCTGTATTGATTCTTGTTTATGTGTTTTCCCTCGAAGTTTCTGAAGCTCCCTACTTTTGGAACATGCCAAATTCTTGGTTCCTCATTCTTGTATATGCTCTTGTGACCACATATCCTAAGCCGAGGGTCTTCCGGAAAGAGCCTCTCCGCCTTCTTGAAGGTAGGCGTAAGGTGGGCGTACATACCACCCACCCCAGACCCCACTTGTGGGATTGCACTTGGTATGTTGTTGTTGTTGTTGTTGTTGCTGCTGCTCTTGTGACCACATGGTTGACAATCTTCGTCAACAATTACAGTAACAGGGCAAAATCTAACTGATCTTTTCGATTTACCTCTCGTCGAAGAAGGGGTACTTTTGTTTAAGCAAGAAGAACTTGTAGGCAATGAACATGTCACAGTACTACTTAAGTCATTCACTGATCTTGATTTCCTCACTGAACTCCAATCTTCCATACCTTGTTGGTGGTTTTTCTTCATATTTCTCGAATTAAATATCGAATTCAAGAAGTTTGCTATTTTCCCACCTGGTGAAATTGGTTGTTTCACCTTTTTCAAGTCACCATAAATTTTCAAGGCTCTTGTTTTTGTTCTCATAAACCTTCCTCCTTCACATTTTGGAGTTGTTTCTGCAGACAATGTAACAACATTTTCTGATCGAACAAGTATTTCACGAACTTGTCTTGTTGGTTTTGGCAATGTCTGAAAAAGTAATGATTTAGATGTAGATCTTGTAGCTGACTCAGTTTCTGAGGATGAAAACATGCTTGAGTCTGTTGATGAACTTGAATCTGAACTAAAGTGTCTTGAGCTTTGAGTATACTTGTAACTTTCCATCCATTTCTCAATCAAGATTGCTCGTCGAAGACTAGTAATCTCTTCTTCAGCTGGCACAGTATTGTTCCTTTTATTCGGAACATGGTTTTCTTCTTCTTTGGATTCATCAATGGATTGGTAAATGGCTTCCAACAGAGAGGAAGAAAATGATGGCGTCTTTCGCCTTTGCTGTAGCCTTTCCTTTCTTATTACAGGCTTTTCCCATGAAGACATTTTCTCTATAAAGAGTACAAAACTGAGTTTAACCAGCTGAGAAATATGAATGAAATGAACAAGGCAAAATGAGAAATAAACAGAGACAAAAATATGAAAGGGGAAGGTGGGGGATTGTGGTTGATGTTACTGACTAGGAAGTAGAATGCATTTATATAAAAAGAAGGAAACTTACCGCGCGTGCGTGTGATTCTGCCAGTAATTGAAAACTGTCGTTGTCTACTTCTGGCTATTTATTAAATTTATAACCAACAAAAAGAGTACAGTAATTGATTACTCAATATTCAAATACTTCTTGTACAAATGTATAATTATTATTTCAGAAGCACTTGTATATCCAAAGTGCAAGGGTGGAGTATAAATGAGCAGTATCATTAGATAGCACACACGTTTTGTTTTTACAAATTCTTTAAAGGAGATTAAAGACCAAGGACAAAAGAAACTTTGTGGAAAAATAGTACTTCTCCATAGTAAAAATAATATCAAAAATACCCTTGGTGAAAGTCATGTTTGACATTTTGCAGTAGTAGATTTGACAGGAGGAAAAGGGGGGGGGTGGTGGGGAGG